>NC_092390.1:54866852-55168968 GCF_030028105.1 Mobula birostris | reverse complement strand
GAAAGCCACTGCTACAACCTGCAATCTGGTCATCTCTGAGGCTGAGGTACACAGATATTTCCAACGACTGGACAGTCGCAAGGCTGCGGGACAGGACAGCATCCCAGGACGGGTATTCAGGATGTGCACAGCATAACTGTCAGGTGTGTTTACTGACATTTTTAATCTCTCTCTCTCTCTCTCTCTCTCTCTCTCTCCCGGTGCAGAGCGCCCTCCTGCTTCAAATTATCCACCATTGTCCCTGTGCCAGAACAGACCAAGGTAACATGCCTAAACGACTGGCGTCCTGTTGCACTCACCTCAATAATAAGCAAATGCTTTGAGAGGCTGGTCAAGGATTACACCTGCAACTTGCTACCACCCAAAATGGATCCCCTACAATTCCCCTACTGACACAACTGATCGACAGATGACACAAAAGCCACTGCTCTACATTCCGTCCTTACACATCTGTAGAAGAAGGATGCTTATGTGAGAGTGCTGTTCTTGGACTAAGTTCAGCATTCAACACCATAGTTCCATCCAGGCTCGACAAGAAGCTCAGACACCTCGGCCTTGACCCTGCCTGGTGCAGCTGGATCCTGGACTTCCTGTCAGATCGCCAGCAGGTTGTAAGAGTGGGCTCCCTCATCTCCAACCCCTGACTCTCAATACAGGAGCCCCTCAGGGCTGTGTACTAAGTCCCCTCCTTTACTCCCTGTATACACATGACTGTATCGCCACCCACAGCTCCAATCTGTTTATTAAATTTGCCGACGACACTACATTGATTGGCCTTATCTCAAACAATAATGAGATGGCCTACAGGGAAGAAGTCATTTCTCTGGCACAGTGGTGTCAAGTAAACAACATCTCCCTTAATATCACAAAAACAAAGGAGATGGTTGTGGATTACAGGAGGAATGGAGACGGGCTAACCCCTATTGACATCAATGGATCTGTGGTTGAGAGGGTAAACATTTTCAAGTTCCTCAGAATCCACATCACTGAGGACCTCACATGGTCTGTACACACCAGCTGTGTGGTGAAAAAGGCACAACAGCACCTCTTTCACCTCAGATGGTTGAGGAAGTTTGGTATGGGACCCCAAGTTTCTACAGGGGCACAAATGAGAGCATCTTCACTGGCTGCATCCCTGCCTGGTGTGGAAACTGTACCTCCCTTAATTGCAGGACTCTGCAGAGAATGGTGCGGACAGCCCAGCACATCTGTAGTTGTAAACTTTCCACGATTCAGGACGTTTACAAGGACAGGTGTGTAAAAAGGGCCTGTAGGATCAGTGGGGACCCAAGCCATCCCAACCACAATCTATTCCAGCTGCTACCATCCGGAAAGTGGTACCGCAGCATAAAAGCCAGGACCAGCAGGCTCCAGGACAGCTTCTTCCACCAGGCCATCAGACTGATGCACTCACTCTGATCTGAGTGTACTCTATATTACATTGACTGTTCTATTTATTGTAAATTATTATAAATTACTCTGATTGCACATTGCACATTTAGATGGAGACGTAACATAAAGATTTTTACTCCTCACGTATGTGAAGGATGTAAGAAATAAAGTCAATTCAATTCAATTCAAACAGAGAGGAAAAATAATGCTGAGGAAGTGTTCATAGGTTCATTGTCCATTCAGAAATCTGATGACAAAGGCGGAAGAAGCTGTTCCTGAAACATTGAGTGTGTGTCTTCAGGCTCCTGTACCTCCTACATGATGGTAGCATTGAGAAGAGGGGTGATGGGGGTCCTTAATGATGGATGCCGCCTTTTTGAGGCATTACCATTTGAAGCTATCAAGCAATACTCAAGGTGCAGGATGGAGTCAACTGGTCAAGCAGCTCCTATGGAGGGAAATGAAAGGTTGATATTTTAGGCTGAGACCCTTCCTCTGAACTGAAAGACAGAGGGGGTATTGCCAGTGCAAAAAGAGGAGGGAAAGGATAGAACTACAGCTGGCAAGTTATAGGTGGATCCAGGTGGGAAGGGCTGAAAGGCTGTTGGTGGAAGGGGGAACAGAAGCAGGATGGTGATATGTAGAGGCAATGAGGGGGTGGAATCTGAATGGAGAGAAAGATGGAACATGGAACCAAATCAGGGCAGTGGGGTGGTCAAGGGGGCAGGGTTATCAGTGGAGGGATGGTGTAGTTGATGTGCAGATGGAGTGGAAAGGAACAGGGTGAAGAGGGCTGGGCGAGTGTAGGAGGAAATGGGTAGATCAGGAGGAGAAAGGAAATGGACAGTCAGAGGTGAGGAATTTACCAGACGTCAGAGAACTCAATGCTCCTGTCGTTGAGTTGTAGGTTGTCGAGGTGGAAAATAAGGTTCTCTTCCCTTAGTTTGCACTTATCCTCATCCTGGCAGTGGAGGAAGCCAAGGAAAGACATGTTGGTGTGGGAACGGGAAGGGGAATTAAAATGACTGGAAATCGGGAGATGCAGATGGCCATGGTAAATATTTACTAACAGAATACCACCGCCAACTGGAGCTTCATACCTCAAAAGGACAACTCCCCTAACTTGACCATGTTCAAAAATTCAAAGTTCAAAGTAAATTTATTATCAAAGTATGCTTTTGTCACCATATACAACCCTGAGATTCATTTATTTGTGGGCATACTCAGTAGTTCCAAGAAATGCAACAGAATCAATGAAAGACTGCATCCAACAGAACGGACAAACAACTAACGTGCTAAATAAAACAAACTGTGCAAGTATGAAAGGAAAAAAAGTAATAATAAATAAATAAGCAATAAATATCAAGAGCATGAGAAGAAGAGTTCTTGAAAGTGAGCACATCGGTTGTGGGAACAGTTCAGTGATGGGTTGAGGGAAGTTGAGTGAAATTATCCCCTCTGGTTTCGGAGCCAGGGGGCTGAGGGATGATAACAGTTCCTGAACCTGCTGGTGTGGATCCTGAGCTCTTGTACTTTCTTCCTGATGGCAGCAGCACGAAGAGTGGCTGACCTGGCTGGGGTCCTTGATGATGGATGTCGCTTTCCTGTGACCGCGCTCCGCATTGCTTTCCTGATGCTTCACTGTGTTCAACTATCAGGCTGTCGTTCTTTTTGCTGCTCTACTGGACATCCCATTGTTGGAACATAGCCCTCAAGATCACACTGGTGAAGGGCTACTGGCAAGAAACAAGATCAACAATGGTGGTAAAACTACTGGGATAACTATAAGTAAGGAGAAGATAAGGATAGGGAGCCAATCTGTCCACATCCTCCACACCATACCTCCTTCCAAGTACAATACCTTTCTCCTTGAGCTATGGATCTGCGTGATCTACATCTCCTCATAAATCTCATAATGTCTGCCCCTTCCTGCACTTGCATTCTCATAACCCTTTAGGCCATTTAAGCCACTATTGTATCACAGGAATAGCCTTCAGTTAATGTGATAACTAATTATGTGTACAATGCAACCACAGTACAATTAGTAATGATTTCCAGAAAGTTAAACTTGGTTTAAAATGGAAGCAGAATTCTTCCAGCATAAACAGCAACCAAAGCTTGCAACCATTTCTCAATTTCAGCCAGACATTGCCACAAGGGCTTACTCAGAAACAAAGACCTAATTATCACACCATGAAATCTTGGAAATAATATGAGTCTTATTCTTCACTGTCTGCCTTCACATTTCCAGCCTAACAATCACTGCATCTTGAATTAACCTCAGAGACTGAATATCCTTGTGGTAAACAGCCGTTCCCATTTACAAACCTCATAAATGCTCATCAACTGGTCCACTTGCAGTTGTATGCTAACATGTATTTAGTTTTCTGAGCTACATAAAGGAATGGAGCTACTCAGTGACATCAGAAGAACTCTTATCAATCTTCTCGTGCCTAAATAGAATACCTACCTAGCAGTTATACAGTACTGAGACACCAGGCAAGGCCATTTGATTCCAGACATTGGCTTATTGATCATTACATAATGTCTCTCTGGTGCTTCCCGCTCCCTCCACTCTCCCTTCCCTTTTTCCCAACCATGATTCCCCTCTCCCTGCCCCCTTCCCACTCTCAGTCCACAGTGGAGGCCCATATAAGAATCAGGTGTAGGATCACTCACATATGTCACGAAGTCTGTTTTTATTTTGCGGCAGCAGTACGGTGCAATATGTAAAATAACAACAGTACTGTACCTCAGTACTCAGCACCCTAGCTATATATATATGTATGTACCTAAGACTTTTGCACAGTACTGTAAACGGTCATCATTTCACTTCAAATGTATGCAGTAAGTCAAGGCTAACACCTTAGTTTTAAGTTGTTAGGCTGCTGAATGAAAGGTGGCGACGAATCAAATTGAAAATCTGGCTGAGTGATGCCACAACAACTCATCATTTCTTCATCTCGTATTCTCAATATATATTGCTTATTTATTATTATTATTAACATTTTGCTTTTTCTTTCTTTAGTTTTTCCACAGCTTGTTGTCTTTTGACTATGGGTTGCTTGTCCATTTTTTGGCTGCAGTCTTTCATTGATTCTATTGTGTTATTTGTATTTACTGTGAGAAAATGAATCTTGTATATGGTGATATGTATGTACAGTACTTTGATAATAAATTTACTTTGAACTTTGAGGTTTGAGGTTTGAGGGAATGGATGATGTGAAACATGTGCAGAGTCTACAGATAGTTAAAATTAATGGCTTCACTCAGTATGAACACAAATGAATCAACAAGAACTTCCAATGGAAGAAAGTACTTAGAGGCAAAGGAAACTTACAGAAACTGAGAGACAAAATGCACTCTCCATTACTCCCTCTCAATGTTGTTGATTTCTTTTTGCCTTCTAGTTTTGAAAACTCTTTCACTAAACTCTGTCACTCCCCTCACGACCGCATCTTTGCTGTTGGAATGCTGGTGCAACTCTTGAGTTGCAGAAACTTGAGCTTGTGTCCTCACTGTGAGGTACCAACTGGCGAGTCTACAGTCTAGGAAACAAGGTTTGAGGCACTAGTGCAGAAAATGCCTGAGATCCATTGACAACAGGAGAGATTCTGACAGCCAGAGAACAAGCTTTTCCCACACTGCCAAATGCAGTCCTGTGGTACCAGTCAGACTCCCGCATGTGCATCTGTCATCGTACTCTCCAGGACCCTGCCAAGCTGACAAACATAACTCTGCAATGTGAGTTAGTGTCCCGCAGAGCGGCTGAGCGGCAGCCTGTTGTCACTGAGAGTCATTCTGTTGCTGGTTTGTCAGCAGAACCGTTTCCATGTCTCATTGGAGACAGAGATCTGCCCCCTCAGTTGTGAGCTTCCTTGGCACTGCCATTGACTGGCACAGAAGAGTGGATCATTGCCAAGGTAGAAGATGCTGCACCAGCTCCCTGGAGAAAGTGGGCATAGATTTCTCTTTGTTGTCATTCACTTCTGCGGAGCTGGTCTGACGTGCCCAGGAGCCTCCAAGATTTTAGAGTGCCATCTCAAGAGCCTCCTCCAAATGCCAGCCTCTTGTGAGATTTAACTAACCCTTTCAAAACAGGACTACTGAGTAAGGGAATCACTTCCCTTCCCTTCCTGCCTGATGCAGCCTGATGCCAAATGTAGCCCCTCATGAAACAATGCCCGTCCAGTCCACTCCCTTCCCTGTCCATGCCAATCTCTGAGCAGCTCTATGCAGCAACACTGCGGGCCTCCTCAGCCACAATCTCTTGCTACTCTGTGGGTGATTCCTCTGCAATGCAGGGCTGCCACTTTGTCGAAAGCTTAGAAGGAAGGTGGTCCTGCAGCAATGGTGAGGGGGAGAATGCTTCATGACCGTAAGGAGAACGTCTGTACTGCATTGCAGTCCAGATTTTTTGCTTTGCAAACATTGGCGTCTGTGAATATTTAAAGGTGTAATAAGAGTATTTGTTGGGTCAGGGGGGTGGGGGGGTGTCGAGCTCAAGTTGGAAGTTACTCAGGACCAGCTTCCACGACAGGATATGTTTGCAACAAGCAATTTTTCAATGATTCGTAAAATAACCAATGACTATGCAAGATTGAGTGTGGCTCCGGATTACTAATGTTGACTGCACATTATGGTGAGCATTCTCCCAACATGGGGGGTCTTAGGCTCTGAAAGTCTGCTCTGATACAAATACCCTGAACTAATGGTCCATGAGGATGTTTGCATTGGAGTGGCATCTGAGTACGTGTGCAGTGATGGAGTCTGTGTTAAATGCATTTATCTTGGATTGCATCCATGTGTGGGTTCAGGTGCCTCACAAAGGCGTCATCCATCACTAGGAACCCCCATCACCCAGGAAGTGTCCTCTTCTCATTGCTACCATCAAGAAGGAGGTACAGAAGCCTGAAGGCGCACATTCAATGATTCAGGAACAGCTTCTTCCCCTCTGCCATCCAATCTATGAATGGAAATTGAATCCAATAACACAAGCTCACTACCTTTTTATTTCTACTTTTTTTGCACTAATTATTTAATTTAACTATTTATATATATATACTTCCTGAAATTCACAGATTTTTCTCTATTATTATGTATTGCATTGTACTGCTGTCACCAAAGTTAACAAATTTCATGACATACGCTGGTGATATTGAACCTGATTCTGATTCTGATCGTGTTTGATAGATAGGGTGCGTTGCATTATGATGAACACATTGGTGTAGACTAACTAGAATGAATAAGTTCTTGTCTCTTGGTATCTGTCTGTCTAAGCGCACCTTAATGATGTGTCCTACGTTCTTGCTGCTCCTGGCTGTGGCATCGATGTGATCTGCTCCTTTAGTTGGGAGTGGTTGACTGTTGGTGCAGGTCTTGTGGGTAGAGAGATCTGTACTGATAGAATGAGATAGTGCTCAGATTCAATGACGTCATACCCAGCGATCTCAGATAAGCAACACATGCAAAATGCTGGAGGAACTCAGCAGGCCAGGCAGCATCTGTGAAAAAGAGTAAACAGTCGATGTTTCAGGCCGAGACTATTCATCAGGACTGATCTTTATCAGGTCTCAGATGAGCCCCACATCGGCACGCCTGCCTCAGCTTCCATCGTGCTCTGCACTCTGTCTTCCAGTCATCGACCAGTGGTGGCGTCTCTCCAGTCTGGAGCACCATCTACATGGTGCAGGTGACCTTCACCTATGATGGTTAATGACAACTAAACGTGGCAGAGTAGGCGTGGTATTGTGGACTTCTTGCACAATTGTGTAGAGTTCCTGTGGAATGTGTGGATGTGCGGGTATTAAAGTGGTGAAGGACATGGAGTCATGCTGAATGCGTGCCTGCCACCGGGATAGAGAGCACGAGACTGCATGATTGCACTGGAGGGCTGCACTTCGCTGTTCAAGAAGGCCAGTTACTATCACATTTTCTGGTGCAATTAGGGTCAGGAAATAATTGCTACCCTTATTAACGAAGTCCACATCCTATAAATGAAAGAAAAATAACCTGATATTAAGTCAATTGTTAATTTTGTCTTCGGAAAAGTCAGGTAGGTCAAGGTAGATTACAGATCAGCCATAGTTATTTTCAATGGTAGGGCTGGCTTTGGGTGGCAGGTTGGAAATACGTCTCTACCAAAGGAAGTGGAAGGCACTCTTTCCCTCTGCTAGTCTGCAGGTCACCCTTGGGCAAAGAGTAGCACTTGCCTAGCCCCCCGATCAGGGTTATGTGAAGCCATGGGAGTCGATGGTGGATGGTCATTTGAGCAGCTGTGGCATATCAAAAGTCCTGGTTACTCAACCACTGACATCAGGCAGACAATCTCTGAAGAGTATTGATAATGGCTGGGGTCACCCGTCTTGTAAAGACACAGCCCAGAAGAAGGAAATGGCAAATCACTTCTGTAGAAAAAATTGCCAAGAGCAATCATGGTCATGTGACCTCGATCGTCCATGTCAAGTATCATGGCACAAAATGATGATGTCATATGACACGGCTCGTAATGAACGAATGAATGGAGGCAGGTTTGAGAGGTTAAGTGGCTGATGCCTGTTCCTATTTGAAATATTAAATAATAGACATCCTAATAGCTTGAAATTCTTTGATCCTCTCTATTATCTGCAGGTTAAGATTTTCAAGGAGTAATTAGATTATTTTCAAGTGGTTGTACTATTCGGGTATTGAATGCACAAAATAAATAGATTCATACCTACACAGTGGAAGACAAATTGACAATTCTAGCTGTTGGAATGAAAGTAGCATTCAGTTCCGATGAAGAAGAAAACTAAAGGCTACACCAGTCGAATCTTGTGCTCCTGTGTGACAGAGTAGTGGGACAACAATGTTTTGAAATTACATTCCGTGTTATGCAGAATCCATGCCTGCTCGGTTATTTTTAAATCTCCACAACTGGGCTTAACAATCAAGGGAACCAGAATTTCAAATTGGAACATGTTGACAGCCCTTTGGATTGATCTGCTCTGTGCATCACTGCATACAAATATCAAATCACCCAGCTGTACTCAGGGAATAAAATTTTAAAAAGATTTAGTCTTTGTGGTCAACGGTTACAATGTTGTCATCGGTATGTCCAACCACTCATGACTAATACAAAAGCATAAAACAAAACTACAGATATTGGAGATCCGAAAGGAAAACATAAAAATGATGGGACATGCAAAAGGCCTTCCATGTACCATCAAAATTTTGTAGATACTCAGCACGAGAAACAGCCTCTGTGGAGAAAGAAATAATGTTAACATCTCCGATTAATGACCAACGTGCCCAAGTTAGAAAATGAGTACATTTTCAGTTTCAGAAAGAAGGGAATGAAGAAAAAGCGTGGCAACCAAGTGATAGAGAATGATGCAAATGTGTTGTTGAGAGGGGGAGGTGAAGGCTCGTTAATTGCAGCTGTTCAGTACGGAGGAAGTGTTAATAGAGGTGATAAATGAGAACAGTAGAGATAGAAAACAAAGAAAAATATAACACGGATTATATTTCTTACTCTTTTCCTAGATGCTGCCTGACCTGCTGAATTCCTCCGGCATTTGGTGTGTGTTGCAGGGAGATTGAAAATCTGGCTGAGTGGTGCCATAACAATAATATCAGCAAGACAAAGGAACTGATTATAGACTCGCAGGAGAAGAAAACCAGAGGTCCATGAGCTAGTACTCATCGGAATATCAGAAGTGGAGAGGGTCAGCTACTTCAAATTCCTCAGCGTTATTACTTCAGAGGACCTGCCCTGGGCCCAGCACATTAAGTACGATTAAGAAGAAAGCACGGCAGCGCCTCTACTTCTTTAGGAGTTTGCGGCGATTTGGAACGACAAAAATATAACATGGATATAGAAGGAAATGCAGTTTCTGAAAATCTGGAAAGAAAGAGAAAGCTGGAAAGATCCAGCATGCCAAGCAGCTAGAGAGGCAATAGTTAACATATAGGTTAGTGGTCTTAGATGACCTTACAATAGATTCAGCCGATACTGACAGAAACTGAGATTAAGTTCTCGATTTTAATATTGATTCTCGAGAAATGCAACATGCTTAGGCAACTATCTGTAAAGGTCAGGCTGCAATTCCTCTCTGTCTTGGTCCAAAATGTCGACTGTACTCTTTTCCCAAATGTTGCCTGGCCACTTTGACAAACTTCTATAGATTTGCACTGGAGAGTATATTGATTAGCTGCACCACTGCCTGCTGTGGAAACACCAATACTCTTGAATAAAAAGTCCTACAAAAAAAAAGTGGATACAGCCCAGTATATCACAGGTAAAGCCCTCCCAACCACTGAGCACATCTACATGAAACACTGTCTCAGGAAAGCGGCATCCATCATCAAGGACCCCCAACACCCAGGACATGCTTTCTTCTCATTGCTACCATCGGAAAGAAGGTACAGCAGGTGTCAGGTCTCACAACACCAGGTTCAGGAACAATTATTACCCTTCAAGCATCAGGCTTTTGAACCAAGGGAGATAACTTCATTCAACTTCACTTGTCCCATCATTGAAACAACCTATGGACTTACTTTCAAGAACTCTTCATCTCATGTTCTTGATATCTATTGCTTATTTATTTATTATTATTAGAACATAAAACATAGAACATAAAAATCTACAGCACATTACAGGCCCTTCGGTCCACAATGTTGTGCCAGCCATGTAACCTACTCTAGACACTGCCTTGAATTTCTCCACCGCATAGCCCTCTATTTTTCTAAGCTCCATGTACCTATCTAAGAGGCTCTTAAAAGACCCTATTGTATCCACCACCACCAGCATCACTAGCAGTGCATTCCCACAACCACCACTCTCTGTGTGAAAAACTTACCCCTGACATCCCCTCTGTACCTACTTCCAAGCACTTTAAAACTATGCCCACTTGTGTTAGCCATTTCAGCCCTAGGAAAAAGCCTCTGACTACAAGATCAATGCCTCTCATCATCTTATACACCTCTATCAGGTCACCTCTTATCTTCCATCACACCAAGGAGAAAAGGCCACGTTCACTCAACCTATTCTCATAAGACATGCTCTCCAATCCAAGCAACATCCTTTTAAATCTCTCCTGCACTCTTTCTGTAGTATCCACATCTTTCCTGTAGTGAGGTGACCAGAACTGAACACAGTACTCCAAGTGGGGGTCTGACCAAGGTCTTATATGGCTGTAACATTACCTCACGGCTCTTGAAAATCCCACGGTTGATGAATACCAACACCATATGCCTTCTTAACAACACTGTCAACCTGCGCAGCAGCTTTGAGTGTCCTATCAACACGTACCCCAAGATTTCTCAGATCTTCCACACTGCCAAGAGTCTTACCATTAATATTATATTCTGTCTTCAAATTTGAGTTACCGAAATGAACCACTTCACACTTATCTGGGTTGAACTGCATCTGCCACTTCTCAGCCCAGTTCGGCATCCTATTGATGTCCTGCTGTAACCTCTGACAACTCCCCAGTCTATCCACAATACCCCCCAACCTTTGTGTCATCAGCAAACTAACCCACTCTTCTATTTCTTCATCCAGGTTTTTATAAAAATCACAAAGAGGAGGGGTTCCAGAACAGATCTCCATGCAGAATACTAACCATCTACATCCACCCTTTGCCTTCTGTGGACAAGCCAATTGGAACCATAAAGCAAGGTCTCCTTGGATCCCATTCCTCCTTACTTTCTGAATGAGCATTGCATGGGGGAACCTTATCAAATGCCTTACACACTACATCTACTTCCCTACCTTCATCTCTGTGTTTTGTTACATCCTCAAAGAATTCAATAAGGTTCATAAGCCACAACCTGCCCTTGACAAAGCCATGCTGACTATCCCTAATCAGATTATATCTCTCCAAATGCTCATAAATTCTGCCTCTCAGGATCTTCTCATGGCCCCTTCTAGCTCTCCTAATTTCATTCTTAAACTCCTTCCTGGCAACCTTGTAATTTCTATCAGTACCTAGTTTCTTGAGCCATTTGTAAGCTTTTCTTCTTAGCTAGGGTTTCAAAATCCTTTGTGCACCATGGTTCTTTTACCCTATCACCCTTTCCATCCTTTCCTTCCAAAAAATAAGTCTTTTCGTATTTGCACAGTTTGTTGTCTCCTGCACTCTGATTGAATGCCCAAATTGGGCAGTCTTTCATTGATTCTGTTACGTTTATTATTCTATATATTTATTGAGTATGCCCACAAGAAATTGAATCTCAGGGTTGTATATTGTGATATATATGTATTTTGATAATAAATTTACTTTGAATTTTGAACTTCGAACTTTTGAACTTTCTTTCATTGTTTGCAACACAATTACTGATGAACCAGAATTGAGTGTACTTTCAAATATTTTTGTGTTTCTGGTGAGATAACATTAGTGCAAAACTTCAGGAGGGAATCAGGCAACTTGGAAGCAGGTTTTCTAATGTCAATATTTAATTGTAAACAGTACTCACTACAGTCTTCTTTCTGATTTAACTTCAATGACATTAAATATTGAAAGCTTAACCATGTTCATTGCTAATGGGTTAGTTTTACAGGAATAATTCAGTTAATGTTGGCATCAGTGTCACTGAAGTTGGCCCATGCCTTGCATTTGTTCTCTCCACCACCCCACCATAGACCACCTCACCCTGCTTAACGTTTGGGGTCTCACTTACCTGTTACAGTCATGCAGCTCCCAGTGTCCTGCTGGCCTTACCACAGTGGTCACTCCATTAGGTGGGGCAGTTGGTGAGAAGCGATTGGACCATGGGCGACAGAAACTTAAGGCACCACCCCTGGCCCTCCATGTTGCCCTTCTGACAACTTTACTATCAAAGCTCTTGTCCACAAGAAAGTTTTAAAATACATTTTTGGTCATAGAAATCAAATGAAAATGTTAATATTAATTAAAAAGATAATAATTTACCATCATCTTTATCTTTAGTGAAGGTTGGTGCAACATTTAATGAAAGGGTCTGCACTAGATGTCCCAACTGTGGTTGGCATAAGGCTGAAAATATATATGGTTCAACACACAACACACTGGAGGAACTCAACAGGTCAGGCAGGGTCAAACTAAAAGGTCAATGCAGTCCAGGTGAAGGGTCATGACCTGAAACAACAGCTGTGCAATTTCCCTTCAGACATGTTGCCTGCCAGGTAGTGGAGTGGAGATACGTCTCTATCAAAGGAGATGTAAGCCGTTCCTTCCCTCCGCCAGCCTGGAAGTCACCTTAAGCAAGGTGTAACACCTGCTTGGCCTCCCCCCTCCCCCCACCGCTCCAGATCAGGGTCATGTGAAGCCATGGGAGCAGGCGGTGATGGTCGTTTGAGCAGCTGTTCCATATCACAAGTCCAGGGTATGCAACCACTGACATCAGGCAGACAATCTCTGAAGAGTACTGATAATGGCTGGGGTCACCTGTCTTGTAAAGACACTGCCCAGAAGAAACCACTTCTGTAGAAAAAATTGCCGAGAACAAACATGATCACCGACATCATACGACAGAGCACATGATGATGATGATGATAATGCCTGATCTACAGAATTCCTCCAGTGCCTTGTGTGTTGCGACAGACTGCAGCACTTAAAGCCTCCTCTGTCCTCCTTGGGTTAGGGTTTGATTAAGGGACCCTGGACTCACCACTGAGTTCACGGGCAGGCTGAAAGGTTAGTTGTACCATTTTACCAACTCCGAGCTCTCCTGTACTTCTACAATGCTTCGCTCAGGGACTCGTGTCCAAAACGTGCTGATGCACGCGCTGTTGAGAGCAAGTGGTTCTCTTGATAATAAGTACAACATATTGGCTTGCACCCAAATCTAATTCTAATTGTAACCATATGCCATGATATTGACAAACATTGTCAGTAATCGAATATAGTTTCTAAGCATATGGATTTTCTCCTTTAAAACAAAAAGTGTGTACTACCTTAAAGCAGCAATGAGGACCATAACCTATACCTGGGCACCACGGTAGTGGGGCACTTTAGTGTGACGCTATTACAGCTCAGGTGTCGGAGTTCAGAGTTCAGTTCCAACGTCATCTGTAGGGAGTCTGTACATATTCCTCATGGAATGCTTGGGTTTTCCCCAGGTGCTCCAGTTTCCTCCCACAGTCCAAAGACGTACTGGTGGGCAGGTTAATAGGTTAATCAAGCTGCACTACTCAGCAATCCCTACAGAGGGAGCTGTACAGTCTAAACGTCTCATCTTAAACCTACAGTGTGCCTTCTTGTCTTCGACAATTCAGCCTTGGAGAAAAAGTTTCCTCCTACCTGTCCTATCTCTGTCTCTCATAATTTTGCATACCTCTGTCAGGTCTCCTCTCACCTCCTCTGCTCCAAGGAAAACAAATATAGACCATCCAGTCTCTCCTTCCTTGGTATCGCAAGGCATTGTTGTACATTGATAATATAAATTATTGTCATTGATTCATTGCTTCATTGGCAACACCAACAATAGGGAGCAGAATGGCTTTGTTTGTTGTATGGACCAGGACCTCATGCCATAGTTACAGCCACCTAGGGGAAGAGGTGGTGTGGGAGAGAACACCACTTGAACTTATAAGAGAAATATTCCTTCCCAGGCAACATTCTGGTAAATTTTCTCTGCATCTTCCTCGGTGCAATCACACCATTCCTATAGTGAGGCAACCAGAGCTTACCAACATTATATAAAGTTGTACCAAAACCAGCTGGCTCTTATACTCAACACACATAAAAGTTGCTGGTGAACGCAGCAGGCCAGGCAGCATCTCTAGGAAGAGGTACAGTCGACGTTTTGGGCCAAGACCCTTCGTCAGATCTAACTGAAGGTCCTCTTTCCTCTAACTTCGTCTTCTTTCAGTTAGTCCTGACGAAGGGTCTCGGCCCAAAACGTCGACTGTACTTCTTCCTAGAGATGCTGCCTGGCCTGCTGCGTTCACCAGCAACTTTTATGTGTGTTGCTTGAAATTCCAGCATCTGCAGACTTCCTTGTGTTTGCTGCTCTTATACTCTATGCCCTGGCTAATGAAGGCAAGTTTCCCATATGCCTTCTTCACTACCCCATCTATCAGTATGCTGCCACATTCGAGGATCATTGGACTTGTACACCAAGTTCCCATTGTTCATCAATGCTCCCTTGGGTTTTATCATTCACCATGTATGTGTTATCCCCGTTAGGGCTTCTAAAGTGCATCACTTCTCAAACATCAAACTATCCAACTGATCAACATCATTCCGTGACCTACAAGTACCTCATCATCAACAACAACATCTGCATCTGCAAATTTACTAACTACCACTTCTACACTCACATTTCAATCATATCACATATCACATCCAGTCAAAATGGCACCTGCGTACAACGCTCCCACGTTGACATCTTCTGGATAAACCACAAAAACTACTTATTTCACTTCTTTTATGTCTTTTACATCTGTTTTTTTCATCTTGAATGTGTTTCTGGAACTGTTGGGGCCTGTGATTTGCAGTTTGGAGATAGTGTGTGTGATCCTGCTCTTTGCTGAGGATTCTGGGAGGCAGCGAGCGTGAACCTTGTGGTGATGAGACTGCAGGGAGTGTGAGCCGATGTTTGACTCCATTTTACTGATTAAAGCTTCCATTGTTTGCCAATTAAAGCAACAAGAGAGATTGAAACACCGAGGCGAATGCAGAGCTAAGTGCCTGCTGCCTGTCTTTTGATCACTGGTGCGATCGCTCTGCTCCTGGAGAGGAGAGGCTGTGGGGCCTGTGGGCTGCGCCTGGAGGTTGTTTCCTGTGCTTTGGACTATGAATCTTTCTATCTTTCTCGTGTGTGTGTGTGTGTGTGTGTGTGTGTGTGTGTGTGTGTGTGTGTGTGTGTGTATGTATGTGTGTGTGTGGGGGGGATGTTAGTGTTGTCTTTTTTTTGGTCTTGTGGCTCTCTAGAGAAGAAGAATTTCAAAGTTGTACACTTTGATAATAAATGAACCTTTGAATCCTTTGAATTTATATATATATATTAGAGATATATCTCTACCTAAGGAGGTGTAAGGCAACCCCTCCATCTGCTAGCCTGCAGGCCACCCTTGGGCAAGGTGTAGCACGTTCTTAGCCTCACCCCCATCCCCCCACCAGATCAGGGTCACATAAAGCCATGGGAGCAGGTGGTGGATAGTCATATGAGCAGCTGGTGCATATCACAAGTCTTGATTATGCGATCACTGGCGCCAGGCAGTCAATCTCTGAAGAGTTTTGATCATGCCTGGGTCACTCATTTTGTAAAGACACTGCCCAGAAGTGTGACATGATCACCCATGTCATACAGCACGGTATAAAACAGACAAATATATATATATTATAACATACAAAATAGATCTCAGCTCTCCACCCTGTTGTATCCCACTGGTCAGAGCTTTCCAATCATGAAAGCTGTCCTCAACTGTTTCCTCTGTCTCCTATTAACAAGATGATTTTGCTTGTAAACAATGCATTGTGGCAGAACTTGCAGCTGTGACTCAAGGAGAATGAGTAAGTTTTGTTGGACGGAAGAAATGTCTGAAGGAAGGAGATCTGTATTTAGAAGTCTTGTTGCCATGAATTCTATTATCTACCTTAACCTCTGCTGATGGATTTAATACTCATTTATACACAGTGACACAATTACAAGATCAGTGTTCTGGTGCCCTAAAACTGCAAGCATGGACAGCAATCTGACCTTGCATGACTGTTGTACAAGGGGGAGCTCAAAAGGTAATTAATCGGTTTCAATCCTGCACACATTGTCCATTTTCTTCTTGATTGTTTGAACTTAGTGGGTGGGAAATTAAGATTTTCTTTCCATCTGCTACAGATAATTTGCAGAAGAACGAAGCCATGCAATCTGACAGAACTGGGAGAGTGATGATTACACAATTTGCAGTGGAAGTTAGAATTTAATTGTATTCTTAATAAACCACATTCTTGAAAGAATCAAATGGCCCAGTATCTTTCACCCTTGCTCAATTCATTCAGACAAAAGTAATTACTTTGTCTTAATTTTGAAAACTGTTAACAGTGACAACATGAATCAAGTTTATTTAATCTCAATACAGATCCCTCTGAATGTGAGCCCAAGGTCCAAAACAACTGTAAAACCAGAGTCAAAGCGAAAGCTACAACTTCAATATGACCAGAAGACAGGCAGCAGGGTAACAAAAGAAAATTAAGCGTTAACAGTTAAATCAAATGACAGAAAATGTGTTATTCTAGAAGACTAAAGATTGGGAAACTAGTCTAAAATTGGGGTCTGGGTTTTCATAAGGTAGGCTGGTAGAAACATGAGGGGTAACTTCTTCACTCAGAGGGTCGTGAGAGTGTAGAATGAGCTGCCAGAACAAGTGGTTCATGTGAGCTTGATTTCAACATTTACGAGGTCTGGATAGGTACATGGATAGTGGGGATATGGAAGGCTGTGGTCATGGTGCAGGTCAATAGGTGTAGGCAGTTTAAATGGTTTTAAGAACATAGAACAGAGAGTAGTACAGCACAGTACAGGCCCTTTGGCCCACAATGTTGTGCTGACCCTTAAACCCTGCATCCCATATAACCCCCCACCTTAAATTCCTCCATATACCTGTCTAGTAGCCTCTTAAATTTCACTGGTGTATCTGCCTCCACCATTGACTCAGGCAGTGCACCACTCTCTGAGTAAAAAGCCTTCCTCCAATATCCCCCTTGAACTTCCCACCCTTGACCTTAAAGCCATGTCCTCTTGTATTGAGCAGTGGTGCCCTGGAGAAGAGGCGCTGGCTGTCCACTCTATCTATTCCTTTTAATATCTTGTACACCTCTATCATGTCTCCTCTCATCCTCCTTCTCTCCAAAGGCTAAAGCCCTAGCTCCCTTAATTTCTGATCATAATGCATACTTTGGGCAGCATCCTGGTAAATCTCTGTACCCTTTCCAATGCTTTCCCATCCTTCCTATAGTGAGGTAACCAGAACTGGGCACAGTACGCCAAGTGTGGCCTAACCAGAGTTTTATAGAGTTGCATCATTACATCGCGACTCTTCAACTCTATCCCTCGACTTATGAAAGCTAACACCCCATAAGCTTTCTTAACTACCCTATCTACCTGTGAGACAACCTTCAGGGATCTGTGGATATGTACCCCCAGATCCCTCTGCTCCTCCACACTACCAAGAATCCTGCCATTTACTTTGTACACTGCCTTGGAGTTTGTCCTTCCAAAGAGTACCACCTCACACTTCTCCAGGTTGAACTCCATCTGCCACTTCTCAGCCCACTTTGGCAATCCATCAATGTCTCTCTGCAATCTTCGACAATCCTCTACACTATCCACAACACCACCAACCTTTGTGTCATCTGCAGACTTGCCAATCCACCCTTCTACCCCCACATCCAGGTCATTAATAAAAATCACGAAAAGTAGAAATCCCAGAACAGATCCTTGTGGGTCACCAGTAGTCACAACCCTCCAATCCGAATGTACTCTCTCCACCACGACCCTCTGCTTTCTGCAGGCAAGCCAATTCTGAATCCAACTGGCCAAACTTCCCTGGATCCCATGCCTTCTGACTTTCTGAATAAGCCTACCGTGTGGAACCTTGTCAAATGCCTTACTAAAATCCATATCGATCACATCCACTGCACTACCCTCATCTATATGCCTAGTCACCTCCTCAAAGAACTCTATCAGGTTTGTTAGACACGATCTGCCCCTCACAAAGCTACGCTGACTGTCCCTGATCAGACCATAATTCTCTAAATGCCCATAGATTCTATCTCTAAGAATTTTTTCAACAGCTTTCCCACCACAGACGTAAGGCTCACTGGTCTATAATTTCCCGGACTATCCCTAATACCTTTTTTGAACAAGGGGACAACATTCGCCTCCCTCCAATCCTCCAGTACCATTTCCGTGGACAACGAGGACATAAAGATCCTGGCCAGAGGCTCAGCAATCTCTTCCCTCGCCTCGTGGAGCAGCCTGGGGAATATTCCATCAGGCCCCGTGGACTTATCCGTCCTAGCGTATTTTAACAACTCCAACACCTCCTCTCCCTTAATATCAACATGCTCCAGAACATCAACCTCACTCATATTGTCCTCACCGTCATCAAGTTCCCTCTCATTGGTGAATACCGAAGAGAAGTATTCATTGAGGACCTCGCTCACTTCCACAGCCTCCAGGCACATCTTCTCACCTTTATCGCCAATCGGTCCTACCTTCACTCCAGTCATCCTTTTTTTCTTCACATAATTGAAGAATGCCTTGGGGTTTTCCTTTACCCTACTCGCCAAGGTCTTCTCATGCCTCCTTTCTTGCTCTCCTCAGCACCTCCTTAAGCTCCTTTCTTGCTACCCTATATTCCTCAATAGACCCATCTGATCCTTGCTGCCTTCTTCAACCTGACTAGATTTTCCACCTCACTTGTCACCCATGGTTCCTTCACCCTACCATTCTTTGTCTTCCTCACTGGGACAAATTTATCCCTAATATCCTGCAAGAGATCCCTAAACATCAATCACATGTCCTTAGTACATTTCCCTGTAAAAACATCGTCCCAATTCACACCCGCAATTTCTAGCCTTATAGATCATAATTTGCCCTTCCCCAATTAATAATTTTCCTGTCCTCTCTGATTCTATCCTTTTCCATGATAATGCTAAAGGCCAGGGAGCGGTGGTCACTGTCCCCCAGATGCTCACCCACTGAGAGATCTGTGACCTGACCTGCAACACACATCAAAGTTGCTGGTGAACGCAGCAGGCCAAGCAGCATCTGTAGGAAGAGGTGCAGTCGACGTTTCAGGCCGAGACCCTTCATCAGGACCTGACCTGGTTCGTTACCTAATACTAGATCTAGTATGGCATTCCCCAGTCGGCTTGTCAACATACTGTGACAGGAATTCGTCCTGGACACACTTAACAAACTGGGCCCCGTCTAAACCATTGGAACTAATCAGGTGCCAATCAATATTAGGGAAGTTAAAGTCACCCATGATTTTGGCATGTCCTGTGTAGCAGTGCTACCTCACTGTGAGGTGCTACATTTTAGTAGGACTAATCAAAATAGGACATACATGGTAAATGGTAGGGCATTGAGGAATGCAGTAGAACAGAGGGATCTAGGAATAATGGTGCATAGTTCCCTGAAGGTGGAATCTCATGTGGATAGGGTGGTGAAGAAAGCTTTTGGTATGCTGGCCTTTATAAATCAGAGCATTGAGTATAGGAGTTGGGATGTAATGTTAAAATTGTACAAGGCATTGGTGAGGCCAAATTTGGAGTATTGTGTACAGTTCTGATCACCGAATTATAGGAAAGATGTCAACAAAATAGAGAGAGTACAGAGGAGATTTACTAGAATGATACCTGGGTTTAAGCACCTAAGTTACAGAGAAAGGTTGAACAAGTTAGGTCTTTATTCTTTGGAGTGCAGAAGGTTGAGGGGGGACTTGATAGACGTATTTAAAATTATGAGGGGGATAGATAGTGTTGACATGGATAGGCTTTTTCCATTGAGAGTGGGGGAGATTCAAACAAGAGGACATGAGTTGAGAGTTAAAGGGCAAAAGTTTAGGGGTAACATGAGGGGGAACTTCTTTACTCAGAGAGTGGTAGCTCTGTGGAACGAGCTTCCAGTAGAAGTGGTAGAGGCAGGTTCAACATTGTCATTTAAAGTTAAATTGGATAGGTATATGGACAGGAAAGGAATGGAGGGTTATGGGTTGAGTGCAGGTAGATGGGACTAGGTGAGAGTAAGCCTTCGGCATGGACTAGAAGGACCGAGATGGCCTATTTCTGTGCTTTAATTGTTAATATGGTTATATGGTTATACGGGTTGAAGGACCTAATTCTGTCCTGTACTTCTCTATGACTCTAAATCTGGAATATCGACTGGATGGCAGGAGAAAGATCTATTTTACTTTAATCGCTTCAAAACCTTATAGATAATAATTAAATTTCTGGGCAAAATTCGTTTAAATAATAATTTATAAGTATTGAAAAAAGAGTAAGAAGTTATATTTTGATTGCTTGAAATGTTTTTTGTTATTACACAGCTTTTTTAAAGTAGCATTTATGAGAAGTAAATCCATTGCTTCTTAATATCAGAACATCAGAATTATCAAAGATTTTGCCTGGTTGACTGCTGCTTTTTTCCATAACAAAGGCATAATAGGTAAACAATCAGTTTAGTTTAAAGGGCAAAAATTTGTAAAAATGCAGGACCACGCAGCTCAAAAAGTCTTTTATCAGACAAATGGATCATTGGCAATTTTTGTATGTCAGCCATTACTCAGTTGGTAGTACCCTTGCATTCACCTCATACCCCTGAGCACGAACATCTAGGCTGTTATATCAGCAGGAAACTAAGAAAATGGTGCACTTCTATTTTGGGTGCAATGCCAAACCAAGGTCTCATTGTCGTCTGGACTGGACTTTAAAAATGTAGTCTCACAATTTTCAAGAACAGCAGAATTTCTCACCAATAATAGTGTAGTTCAGGGGTTCCCAAACTGGTCTCCAAAGACCTTTCAGTTAATAGTTAGGGTCCATGGCATAAAAAATGTTTGGGACCCTCTGGTGAAGGTATTACCTCAAAAAATAACATAATCTATCCCATGATTTTTAGAGTGATGTCTGTGGGAGCTTGCTATGTACAAATTGCCTTGTTTTACCGTATCACAACAGTGACTGCATTTCAAAGATTTGCTGGCTGCAAAATATTTCAGGTCTGCCAGCAGGCTAACAAATCGTTCTGAAGTCAGTCACACCTAAAGAAATTTGAGGATCTCTCTGTTAATGAAAGGTTGATAGTAACATATCGTTGTCATTTATTCTGGGTCACTTCTTGATTTTGTCCTCCTGTTCGTCAAGAAAATTTAATGATCATTGGGAAAATATCACAGAAACGATCATCCAACTGGTTAAGTTATTGATTGCAGAATTGAATCTCGCACCCTGTGGAATATGATATGCTGGATGCCAGGGTACAAAGTTGGAAATTACTTCTGCAGTCTCCGAGGCCTGTGTCAAACTTTTTATTGCGTATGGTTTTGGCTCTTCTGCTGTCAAGCATATTGATTGGTAATACTGCAGATTTCAATAAAAAAATATTTTCACAGCAGAAAAAGAAAGTAATTTATTATGCTATTAATAGGGGCCAAACTATTTTGACACCTTGTAGAACAATCATGCGTGAATCACTGTAATTTGGTAGTACTCCAATAGTCTGTTGTTAAAAATCAAGTGTTATACTTACAAACATTATCCGAGTAGGAATGTGATCTGACTGCACAATGGGATTCTTGTACAGCCAAATCTCTTCAGGCTGAATAACTCGTTGGAAAGGATCCAGAAATTCCGTGAAACTGTGGAGAAAAAAAATGAAGAAGAGGTTATATCTGGAAGGTTTTATCAGCAGGAATTGAAAGCTGAAGTACCATTCTATTACATGAAGATTTAAGATCTTATTTCACCTAAGGTGAGTACGAAGGAACAAAGTGCATCTAAAGTCAGGATGGACTGCCTGTGTTAAGTTTGGTTTTTAAGCAGGGTTCTGCATTTCATTTTTCCAAGATCCCCTTCAGCATAGAGCATCTCAATAATATTAAAAACCAGCAAGAAGTTTGAATATGTAAACACAAGCCATTGTGCAGATGCTGGAAATCCAGAGGGACACAGCAGGTCAGGCAGCATCAATGGATATCAATACACAGTCAATATTTTGGGCCAAGGCCCTTCGTCAGGACTCAGTTTGAATAAGACACTCGGTGTGGTGCCCCAAAGGAAAGCTCAATAGATCAAGGTGGACCATTAATGATCAAGTGGCTTTTGTTTCTGTTTTATGATTTGGCTGCTTCCTTTTCAATAGGACAGGTTGAGGTAGGAATCTTTACACCACAAGACCATAAGATATAGGAGCAGAATTAGGCCATTTGGCTCTTTGAGTCTGCTCCATCATTCCACCATGGCTGATCTAGTATTCCTTTCAGTCTCAATCTCCTGCTTTCTCCCTGTGTCCCCTCATGCACTGACCAATCAAGAATCTATTAACCTCCGCCTTAAATCTGCGTAAAGACTTGGCCCCCACAGCTGCCTGTGGCAAAGAATTCCACAGATTCACCACTCTCTGGCTAAACAAATTCCACCACATCTCCATTCTAAAAGGACATCCCCCTATTCTGAGGCTGTGTCCTCTGATCTTGGACTCTCCTACCATAGAAAACATGCTCCCCACATTCACTCTATCAAGGCCTTTCGCCATTCAATAGGTCACCCCTCATTCTTCTGAATTCTAGAGAACACAGGACCAAAGCCATCAAACGCTCTTCATATGACAAGCCATTCAATCCTTAGCTCTATCTGTAAAAATAACTTCTGGGGGCAAGGTTATAATGCGTGTTTGGACCTGAGGCTGATATCTGGTTCGTGTCAGCTAACCTTGGGTTGTTAACAAACTTATTTTTTTCAGTCAGAAGATTGTGGCTTGCCTGCCATTCCAGACACTCAAACAAGTATAGTGCAGCACTCAGACAGCACTACACTATCACAGATGTCATCTTCCAACTGAGAGGTTAAAGCAAGACTGAATCTTCCATCCCAAGTGAAATATAACAGATCAAATAGCATGATTTCCTTGGCATTTAGCTAACATCTTCCTCTTAACCTCTCACTCGACATCAATAAGACCAAGGAGTTGATTGTAGAATTCAGAAAAGGGAAACCCGGGGTCCATGAGCCGGTAATCATCGGAGGATCAGAGGTGGAGAGGGTCAGTAAATTTAAATTCCTGGGTGTCACTATCTCAAAGGTCCTGTCCTGGACCCAACATAAAAATATTATTGCAAAGAAAGCGTGACAGCACCTCTATTTCCTCTGGAGTCTGCGGAGGTTTGCAATGTAATTGAGAACCTCGGCAAACTTCTATAGATGTGTG
Source organism: Mobula birostris (assembly GCF_030028105.1). Classification (NCBI taxonomy): domain Eukaryota; kingdom Metazoa; phylum Chordata; class Chondrichthyes; order Myliobatiformes; family Myliobatidae; genus Mobula; species Mobula birostris. Next base: position 55,145,679 of record NC_092390.1, on the reverse strand, counting down.
GTAGAAAGTGTGCTGACTGGCTTTTCTTCCTTCTTCTTCTGGGAACACCAACGCCTTTGAGTGTAAAATGCTACAAAGGACAGTGAACTCGGCCCTGTACATCATGCATAAAACACTCCCAACCATTGAGCACATCTACATGAAACGTTGCCATAGAAAAACAGCATCCACCACTGAGGCCATGCTCTTTTCTCGCTGCTGCCATCAGGTAGAAGGTATAAGAGCCCCAGGACTCGCACCACCAGGATCATGAACAATTACTACCGCTCAACCATTAGGCTCTTGAACAAAAAGGAATAGATAACACAAACACGAGGAAACCTGCAAAAGCTGGAAATTCAAGCAACACACACAAGATGCTGGTGGAACGCAGCAGGTCAGGCAGCATCTATAGGAACATTACAGTCGACGTTTCGGGCCGAGACCCTTTGTCAGGACTACAGTCGACATTTCGGGCTGAGATTCCGACAAAGGGTCTCGGCCCAAAATGTTGACTGTACCTCTTCCTATAACCTGCTGCGTTCACCAGCATTTTGTGTGTGTTGAAAGAATAGATAAACTCATTTAAGGAGTCTGCTATATTGTTATCTCATGCTACTGTAGGAAACTTTGTCACATGGTGTGAGCAGAATTATCTGCAGCTTAATGTGAAAAAGACTAAGGAGCTGTTGGTAGACCTAAGGAGAGCTAAGGTACCGGTGACACCTGTTTCCATCCAGGGGGTCAGTGTGGACATGGTGGAGGATTACAAGTACTTGGGGATACGAATTAACAATAAACTGGACTGGTCAAAGAACACTGAGGCTGTCTACAAGAAGGGTCAGAGCCGTCTCTACTTCCTGAGGAGACTGAGGTCCTTTAACATCTGCCGGATGATGCTGAGGATGTTCTATGTGTCTGTGGTGGTCAGTGCTATCATGTTTGCTGTTGTGTGCTGGGGCAGCAGGCTGAGGGTAGCAGACACCAACAGAATCAACAAACTTATTCCTAAGGCCAGTGATGTTGTGGGGATGGAACTGGACTCTCTCACGGTGGTGTCTGAAAAGAGGATGCTGTCTAAGTTGCATGCCATCTTGGTCAATGTCTCCCATCCACTACATAATGTACTGGGTGGGCACAGGAGTACATTCAGCCAGAGACTCATTCCTCCAAGATGTAGCACAGAGTGTCATAGGAAGTCATTCCTGCCTGTGGCCATCAAACTTTACAACTCCTCCCTTGGAGGGTCAGACACCCTGTGCCGATAGGCTGGTCCTGGACTTATTTCATAATTTACTGGCATAATTTACATACTACTATTTAACTATTTATGGTTCTATGACTATTTATTATTTATGGTGCAACTGTAATGAAAACCAATTTCCCATTGGGATCAATAAAGTATACTATGACTATGACTATTATTTATTGCTATTTATTTATATCTGCATTTGCACAGTTTGTTTACAGTTCCTGATGTTTACAATTTACAGTTACTATTCTATAGATTTGCTAAGTATGACCGCAAAAAAAGAATCTCAATGATGTATATGGTGACATATATGTACTCCGACTTTGAACTTCGACCAACACCTCAAAAGATTGCCACAGTAGTGTAACGGTAGCGTGACAATATTACAGCTCGGGGCGTCAGAGTTTGAAATTCAATCCTGGCGTCTCTTGTTAGGAGATTGTATGTCGTCCTCATGGAATGCATGTGTTTTCTCTGGGGGACCCAAAGACATACTGCTGGTAGGTTAACTGGTCATTGTAAATTGCTCCATGATTTAGAACCATAGAACCATAGAAACTACAGCACAGAAACAGGCCTTTTGGCCCTTCTTGGCTGTGCTGAACCATTTTCTGCCTAGTCCCACTGACCTGCACACGGACCATATCCCTCCATACACCTCCCATCCATGTATCTGTCCAATTTATTCCTAAATGTTAATAAAGAACCTGCATTTACCACCTCATCTGGCAACTCATTCCATACTCCCACCACTCTCTGTGTGAAGAAGCCCCCCCTAATGTTCCCTTTAAACTTTTCCCCCCTCACCCTTAACCCATGTCCTCTGGTTTTTTTCTCCCCTTGCCTCCGTGGAAAAAGCCTGCTTGCATTCACTCTATCTGTACCCATCATAATTTTATATACCTCTATCAAATCTCCCCTCATTCTTCTACGCTCCAGGGAATAAAGTCCTAACCTATTCAACCTTTCTCTGTAACTGAGTTTCTCAAGTCCCGGCAACATCCTTGTAAACCTTCTCTGCACTCTTTCAACCTTATTTATATCCTTCCTGTAATTTGGTGACCAAAACTGAACACAATACTCCAGATTCGGCCTCACCAGTGCCTTATACAACCTCATCATAACATTCCAGCTCTTATTCTCAATACTTCGATTTGGCTAAGGTTAAATCGGGGGTTGCTGGGTGGTGCAGCTTGAAGAGCCAGAAGGGCCTATTCTATGCCTTATCGCTAAACAAATTAAATTAATTAATTCAAAAAGATTACCTGGTCGCTATCATAATGCTTTTATGGGAGCCTGATGTGAGCACATTTTGTATATCAGTAATTGTTAATGGATTTCCCAATTTTCTTGGTTTGCTGTGCAGTGCTTCAGAATATCTTGCATTCGTAAAGTGCCCTACTTAAGTGAATGAACAGATATAGAAATATTCAAAAGAGAAAAGTGGATTAGCTTTATTTGTCAGTGGATTATAAGTGAAAAGTGGATTAGCTTTATTTGTCACATGTACATCAAGACCTACGAAAAAGGGGGTGGATTCAGCTGTGGTGGGCGGGAATCTTCTGGACAAGTAGCAAAAGAGCTATAACCAACAGGTCAAGCAGCAGCAGCAGCAGCATTGCACAAGATCACAAGACAAAGGAGCAGACGTAGGCCATTCAGCCCATGGAGTCTGCTCCGCAACTCCCCCATGAGCTAAACTATTCACCCATCTAGTTCCAATTTCCAGCTTTTTTCCCATATCCCTTGATACCTTGACTAATTAGATACCTGTCAATCTCCTCCTTAAACACCCTCACTGATCGGGCCTCCACAGCCATATGTGGCAACGAATTCCACAAATCCACGACCCCCTGGCTAAAAAAATTTCTCCTCATCTCTGTTTCAACTGGGTACCCTCTAATTCTAAGACTATGGCCTCTTGTCCTGGACTCACCCACCAAGGGAAACAACCTTTCCACATCTACTCTGTCCAACCCTTCCAACATTCGAAATGTTTCTATGAGATCCCCTCTCATCCTTCTATACTCTAATGAATACAATCCAAGAGCCGACAAACACTCCTCATATGTTAGCCCCTGCATTCCAGGAATCATCCTCGTAAGTCTTCTCTGAACTCTCTCCAACATCAGTACATCCTTTCTAAGATAGGGGGCCCAAAACTGCACACAGTATTCCAAATGAGGTCTCACTAATGCCCCATAGAGCCTCATCAACACCTCCTTACTCTTATACACTACTCCTCTTGAAATGAATGCCAACATAGCATTCGTTTTCCTTACCGCCGATCCAACTTGGTGGTTAACCTTTAGGGTATCCTGCACGAGGACCCCCAAGTCCCTTTGCACTTCCGATTTTTGAATTTTCTCCCCATCTAAATAATAATCTGCCCGATTATTTCTTCTTCCAAAATGTACAACCGTACATTTGTCAACGTTGTATCTCATCTGCCATTTCTTTGCCCACTCTCCTAAACTGACTAAGTCTCTCTGCAACCTTTCCGTTTCTTCAACATTTCCTGCTCCTCCACCTATCTTGGTGTCATCCGCAAACTTAGCCACAAAACCATTTAATCCATAATCCAAATCATTGATATACATCGTAAAAAGAAGCGGCCCCAACACCGACCCCTGCAGAACACCACTAGTAACTGGCAACCAATCAGAATAGGATCCTTTTATTCCCACCCTTTGCTTTCTGCCTATCAGCCAATGCTCCACCCATTTCACTATCTTTCCTATAATTCCATGGGCTCTTATCTTATTAAGCAGCCTCATATGCGGCACCTTATCGAAGGCCTTTTGAAAATCCAAATACACAACATCCACAGCCTCTCCCTTGTCAATCTTATTCGAGACTACCTCAAAAAATTCCAATAGGTTGGTGAGGCAGGATCTTCTCTTCATGAAACCATGCTGGCTTTGGCCTATCTTGTCATGCATCTCGAGGTATTTCATAACCTCGTCCTTGAGGATTGACTCCAATATCTTTCCAACTACCGATGTCAGACTAATAGGTCTGTAATTTTCTTTTTGCTGCCTCCTTCCTTTCTTAAATAGCAGAACTACATTTGCCACCTTCCAGTCCTCTGGAACCATGCCAGAGTCTATTGATTCCTGGAAGATCATTCCCAATGCTTCCACAATCTCCAAAGCCAACTCCTTCAGAACCCTTCGGTGCACCTCATCCGGACCCGGAGACTTATCTATTCTTAGTCCACTTAGCTTCCCAAGCACTTTCTTTCTAGTAATCTTGACTATACCTAATTCTATTCCCTGATACCTCTGGCTATCAGGTATATTGCTCATGTCTTCCACTGTCAAGACTGATGCAAAATACTCATTCAGTTCTTCTGCCATCTCTTTGTTATCCATTATAATTTCTCCAGCATCATTTTCAATCGGTCCCGTATCTACCCTTGTCACTCTTTTACTCTTCATATATTTAAAAAAACTCTTAGTATCCTTTTTTATGTTAATCGCCAACTTCCTTTCATAATTCATCTTTTCTTTCCTAATGACTTTCTTAGTTTCCTTCTGCAAGTTTTTAAAAGTCTTCCAGTCCTCATTTTTCCCACTAAATTTTGCTTCCTTGTACGCCGTTTCTTTTGCTTTTATTTTTGCCTTAACCTCTCTCATTGTCCACATTTGTGCCATTTTTCCATTCGTGATTTTCTTTTTTCTTGGAATATATTTTTCCTGCATTTTCCTTATTTCTTGTAGGAATTTCATCCAATTCTGTTCTGCCGTCCCTCCATTTAGTTTACTTTTCCAATCGACTAGGGCCAGTTCCTCTGTCATACCACTGTAATTTCCCCTGTTCCACTGAAATATCAATACACCTGATACCAGCTTCTCCTTTTCAAATTTGAAACTGAACTCAATCATATTATGATCACTACTTCCAAGGGGTTCCTTTACTGCCAGCTCCCTAATCGCCTCAGGTTCGTTACACAGCACCCAATCCAAAACAGCCGGTCCCCTAGTGGGTTTCTGGACAAGCTGCTCCAAAAAGCCATCCTGTAGGCATTCTACAAACTCCCTCTCCTGAGATCCATTACCTTCCTGACTTTCCCAATCCACTGTCATATTAAAAACCCCCATAATTATCTTGACATTTTCCTTCTGACATGCTTTTTCTATTTCCAGCTGCAACTTGTAGTCCACATCCCAGCTGCTGTTTGGAGGCCTGTATATAACTGCTATTAATGTCTTTTTACCCCTGCCATTTCTTAATTCTACCCATAAGGATTCTATGTCTTCTGATCCTATGTCCCTTCTTTCTATTGATTTGCTATCGTTACTTACCATCAGGGCCACGCCACCCCCTTTACCTACCTTCCTATCTTTCCTATACACTGTGTATCCTTGGATATTCAGCTCCCAATCACATCCATCATTTAGCCATGACTCGGTGATGGCCACAATGTCATATCTTTTAACCTGCAGCTGTGCTGCAAGGTCATCCACTTTGTTTCTAATGCTGTGTGCATTTAAGTACAGTACATTTAGATCAGTATCTGTTGCCGATTTTGCTATAATTCTATTTTGCAGCAAATTATCCTGTATATTCACCGGCCTGTCCTTCTTGCCATCTTTGCTGCACAATATTTTTGACTTATTTCTATTTTCCTCTTCCTTGACCCTAACACCTTGGTTTCCTTCTCCTTGCCAACTTAGTTTAAACCCTCCCTAACAGCTATATTAAACAAACCCGCCAGGATATTAGTACCTTTTGAGTTCAGGTGTAATCCATCTTTTTTGTATAAGTCATACCTTCCCCAAAATAGATCCCAATGATTCAAGAATTTGAAGCCCTGCCCCCTGCACCAGTTACTTAGCCACACATTCATCTGCTTAATTCTGCTATTCTTACCATCATTAGCGCGCAGCTCGGGCAGCAATCCTGATGTTATTACTCTGGAGGTCCGGCTTTTCAGTTTTCTTCCTAGCTCCCAGTAATCTTTCTTCAGGACCTCCTCTCTTTTTCTGTCTATGTCATTGGTACCAACATGTACCAAGACTTCCGGCTGCTCGTCCTCTCTCCTCAGAATACTCTGGACTCGATCTGAGACATCCCGTACCTGGGCACCAGGGAGGCAACACACCAACCGGATATCCTTGTCCGGCTCGCAAAAGCTCTTGTCCGTCTCCCTTACGATGGAATCCCTATAACTACTGCATTTCTTCTTGCTCTCTTGATTTCGGCACTGGGCAGAATGCCAGAGTCTTGTTCACTGTGGTCCTCCTCTGTCAGGTCTGCCTCTTCAACAGTATCCAAAACAATATATCAGTTTCTGAGGGAGACTGTCACAGGGGTGCTATCCACTACCTCTCTATAGGTGGTATCTATCACCTCCTTACTTTCCCTAATTAGCCAAAGGTCATCAATTTCCATCTCTAGCTCCTTAACACGCTCCTTCAGGAGCATCATCTCAGTGCACCTGGTGCAGATGTAATCCTTGGGGAGGCTGGGAGTCTCCCAGGGTCCCCACATCTGGCACTCCAAGCACAACACTAATCCTAGATGCATACCTGTAATGCTACTGTTTGTACTAAATACCAAAAAACTGTAACTTACTCCGTTACTATGAGACTCAACGGTCGCAGGAAGCCTCTTCCTGTCTCCGCCGACGCCCGTTGAGCCAAAGCCCTTTCACTCTGCACCCTCTCACTCTGCGGCCCGCTCCGACGCTGCCTGCTGGATATGGTAGTTTTCTTTTTAAACTGTTCGCGCTCAACTGGCTGACGTCACGCGCCTGTGCAGTCTGACCTCTCTCCTACTCCAAGAAATAAAATGTCTTCTCGCTGGAAATCCTTAGCCTCTTACTGCTGTCTTCTTGATCCGAAGAGAAAAAATCTGCGACTTTCTTCCTCTTTTTAAACTGTTCGCGCTCAACTGTCATGCACCTGCGCAGTCTGGCCTCATTAGTGATTAGTGATGAATTAGGGATCCATTTTGTGATAATGGGGGCAAAAGATAAATACATTTTAAAATGCAAAAGGGGGGGGGATTTTGAAAGGACAGAAAAGGAAGAACCATGATTTGCTGAAGGGCAAAAGAGGTTTAAAGTTTGATGGAGCTGGCAAAAAGAGGGAGGGTAAGTGAATAACAAGGAGAGACATAAATAGGAGCAGAAAAATTAATGGCTGAAATTGTCAGGTGAAGAGGGAGGGGAGCATTCATGTGCCTCTTTATTTTCTTACACCAGAGGTTCCCAACCTTGGGTCCACAGACTCCTCAGATAATACTAAGGGTCCACTGTATAAAAACAATTGGGAACCCCCATCTCAAACTGTGGAAACTGAGTTACACAATAAACACTGCAAATTATGAACCAATGTTGTATTGCTTGGAGGTTTTGAACGTTGGTGACATGGTGGTTGTAATATTGAGAGTGAATTCAACTGTAGCACAGCTTCGGAAATGGTTTAGAAAGATTGTGTGTGTGTGTGTGTGTGTGTGTGTGTGTGTGTGTGTGTGTGTGTGTGTGTGTGTGTGTGTGTGTGTGTATGTGAGTTTGAGAAACAGAGCTGATAGAATTCTATATTGCTCATGCTCATTCACACTCACACTCACACACTGACACTTATATTCCCTTCATTGCCCTGACTATATTGAAAACTATAGTCATTTTGCCATCATCTTCCAAACAAAAATATTTCTGGGTAACTAATTTGTCCATGCTAATTCTGCTCCAAGACTTTTACAGGCCCTTGTGAAAATATATTTGTCAGATCACTTTTAGAATCTGCACTAAACATTGCAAAACTTAACAAGGGATGGCTCTGCATATTATTGGGAGACAACGACCAGACCTGGAGACAACCTACAAAGTTCAGTGCCTATGGCACACTCAGAACATCATTACAGACCCACCTAATCCCAGACACTTTGCAATCTTCTGCCATCTGGTAGGAGATACAAAAACATCTTGGCCAAGGCAGTAAGACTGAAAAACAGTTTCTTTCTTAGGGCTGTTGTGCAGCTGAATAATGCTACACCCCGGCTTGTCAATGGCCTTTGATTGGTATGGACTATCAAAGTCACTTGTTGCATGTAAATATGGGATTTTTAAAAAATTAGCCATATTGCATGAATTGTAAATATTTACTTTGCATGGACTGGAGTAGCATTTCAATCCCTTTGTCTTGAGCAATGACAATAATGTTCTATTCTATTCAAAAATGAATTGGATGATAATACACAGGTGCTGGAAATCCAGATATAAATGGAAAAGCTGGAAGCACTTAGCAGCTCAGGTAGCATTTGTCCAGGTCAATGAGCCTTCATCAGACCACGAAAGGTGAGAAAAGAAGCAAGTTTAAAATTGTAGAGATAGGAAGGAGTGAAGAGAACAAAAGGAATGCTTGTGTTAAGAGTCAGGCCAAAATTATAAAGGTAACAACCACTTTTAAAACCAACAATTGGGGACAAGAAAGAAAAATACAATAAATTGAAATAAAAAGATATGGACACACCTGTGAGACAGACGGTAAGAAGTATTAAGTTTGAATGGCTGCAGTGCTCCCAGATGAAGGATGAACTTTAAATTCTTCATTGTTATCATTTCCATTTTCTTAGGAGTTTGTGAAGATTCAGCATGACATCCAAAACTTTGACAAACTTCCATAGATGTGTGATAGAGAGTATATTGACTGGTTGCATCATGGCCTGGTATGGAAAGACCAATGTCCTTGAACATAAAATCCTACAAAATGTACTGGATACAGCCCAGTCCATTACAGGTAAACTCCTCCCCAGCATTGAGCACACTTAGCGTGGAGCTCTTCCGCAGAAAAGCAGTAACCATCATCGAGGTCCCCACCATCAAGGCCATGCTCTCTTCTTGCTGCTGCCATCAAGAATGTTGGTTCGGGAGCCTCAGGACATAAACCACCATGTTCAGGAACAGTTGGTACCCCTCAGTCATCAGGTTCTAGAACAACTTCATTCAACTTCACTTGACCCATCACTGAACTGTCCGACAACCTATGATCTCACTTTCAAGGACGCCATCTCATGTTCTTGATGTTTATTGCTTATTTATTTATTATTTTTATTTTTTTCTCAGCTCAGGCTGGTAAAATCTGAGGTATGGGCATAGGCAAGCACACTCATTTCTTAATCACTAAGAACTTGTGGACTGTCCAAGTGTTGTTTAGTATTGTGGCTTTCTGGAGATTTACTAAGTATTGCTGCGTAGACCTTAATGTTTAATGCTATTGTGCAGTGCCTTTGGGAATGTACCAGTTGTATATATTACTATCGAGACAATACCTTTTCATGTTCCATTGTCTTTCAATTTCCTCTTTTAACTCAGCATATTTCTGGTGTTTTTCACTTATTGATTTCTGTAAGTGTAAGTTATGTGTGTTTGGAATGGCTACCTGTAAATCTATTAAGTAAGTTGGTCTTGCTTATTTATCCTGTAACGTTATATTTGGACAGTTATTATAGATTGTCCTATCTGTAATAATGGATTGGTTGTAATATAATTTGCAGGACTCTGACTCTAAAGCTGGATCAGGCTTGTATTTATGCTAAGGTATAGTGTCTTTTATAAATTTGTATTTTAAAGGAAGATCTTGGTGAATGATATTTGCCAGTTCATTGTGCCTGTGTAAGTAATCAGATTGAGTTAAACTGCTGCAGGATCCTGTAATGTGTTGGATTGTTTCTGGTTTCCTATGGCACTTTCTGCATTTATCATCTTGAATTTGTTGCTTTTATTATATATTTTTGATCATTTTTGTGTTAACCACCCGGTGCTGTATTACCACAAGGAATTCTTCTGTCTCTGGGAAGAGGTCTCCAACTCTGAGCCAAGAACTCAACGTTTCCTTGCTGACATCAAGTCTGCTCAGATTGTGGGAGGTTCATGCTCTTCCACTGGTTAACTTTTCCTTCTACAGTGATTATTTCATCTTTTTTTTTGTGTTGTTCTTTCACTTAAGTTTAGTGGTGTGTCTTTCTTATCAGAATAGCATATGCTCATGTGGAGTGCTGAATCCTGTTTTTGTTGATGAAAATATGTCCTAGAAGTTTTATCTGATCGTTGTATGTATATTTTATGTCTGTAATTCCTCTTCCTCCTGTCTGAGGTAACGTCAGTTAATCTAAGTGTGTTTGAGGGTACATAGTGTTTTCTAAAATTTGACATTTCAGTTCTTATTTTTCTTTGTAAATTTTCCAGGCCAGTTTCAGACCAAGATATTATGCCAAAAGAATACATTAGTTTGGGTATAGCCAAAGTGTTTATTGCCTTTGTTATATTTTTACCATTGAGCTCTGTTTGGCAGATTTTCTTAAGCCTTGAAGTAAATTCTGTTTAAAGTTTTCCTTCTATCGCACTATGATCTGTTTTCTTGTTGATATCCCAGATATTTATATGTTTCATGTTCATCCATCAGTTGTATTGTATGATGCTGCTCTGTTTTATATTCTGCTAGCTCTATTGCACCTTTCATCATGTTTAATGTTCTGCACTTACCTAGTCCAAAGTTCATGTTTATATCTTTAGAAAACAGCTCTGCTACTTGAATAAATTGCTTTACTGATGAAGGTGCATGTAATTTCAAATTGTTCATATATAGGTGTGTCAAGGTGTGATTCCATTTGTTTTTGGTTGCATTGTTTGTTTGGTTATTATTATCATCATCATAATCTTTTCTTTGTATTGGCACAGTTCTTTTGTGCATTGATTATTTGCCCATTCTGTTAGGGGCAGTCTTTCTTTGATTCTATTGTTGTTCTTGTATTTACTGTGAATGCCTGCAAGAAAGTGAATCTCACAGTTGTATATGGTGACATATACTGTGTGTACCTCGATAATAAATTTACTTTGAACTTTAAGTGCTGTTCCTCAAGCTCATGTTTGACATCACTGGAGCAATTGCTTAGGCTGATGACAAAGAGGTCAGAGTCAGAAATGGGACTAGAATTAAAGTGACAGATGACTGGAAGCTTAGGACTACCAGAATGGATTTAATAGAGGTGTTTAACAAAGCAAACACCCAATCTGTGTTCAACTTCTCTGGTGTAGTGGAGATTATATTGTGATCACAGAATGTAATATACTTAAGCTGGACATTTTAAAACTGTTTCTTTTATTACTTTTTTTAACTGTGGTTTTTATTTTAAAATCAATTGTTTTAATTTGCACCATATCACAAATATTCTCTCTGTTCTCTCCACTCCATCCTTTCCTACAACTTACAAGACATTTTTTCTCACTTTTTTTGCAGCTCATTTGAAGCATCCTTGACCTGAAACATTGACTCTATTTTTGTCCCTTTGATGCTGCTCGACCTGCTGTGTACTTTCAGCCTTATATGTTTCTGTTAAAATGAATGAGGATCTCGTTCAAGTATTGTTGCTGTGACACAGCTGGCTCTAGCATTCATTGTTAACTAATTGCAAAACCTTTCTAAACAGTCCTCCCTTAAACAAATGCTCCTGTAAAATAAACTTCTGTTTTGAGAGTATGCTACCCTCTAAACTGATTTCTAGGGTGTAATTTAAAGAACCTATTTTGATCAGCATATATTTCTCTGCCTTTCATGCACTTTAATTCTCACAATGTTGTGAATATCTCAAGTTAGTTAGTCAGCAAACTGTATGCTCTTAAGACATTTGATAAAATTAGGGAAGCGACTGAACGCGATTCTGTGTTTAACATATCTATTTTTCAATTAAACTAAATTCCAGAAGAATGAATCCACATGCACAAAGCTCTATGTTTCTCGGCTTTGAGACTTAATGACATTCTGAGAATTGATTGCCAGAAACATATTTATTGATAATAATAGACACAAGAGATTCTGCAGATGCTGAAAATCCAGAGCAACACACACAAAATGCTGAAGGAACTCAGCAGGTCAGGCAGCAGCTATGGAAATGAATAAACAGTTGATGTTTCGGGACTGGAAAGGAAGGGGGAAAACATTAGAATAAGAAGTTGGGCAGAGGGGAAGGAAGATTCTATTTATTTATTTATTTAGATACCAGATGAAATAGAGCCTTCCGGCCCTTCGAGCCACGCCACCCAGCAATCCCCCGATTTAATCCCAGCCTAATCATGGGACAATTTACAATAACCTACTAACCAGTAAGTCTCTGGACTGTGGGCGGAAACTGGAGCACCTGGAGGAAACCCACATAGGAACAGGGAGAACGAATGAATTCCTTTAGGCAGCTACAGGAATTGAACCTGTGTCACTGGTACTGTAAAGCGTTGTGCTAACCACTACGCTACCATGCTGCCTAGCTCGAAGGTGATAGGTGAAGCCAGGTGGGTAGGAAAGATATTGATAACAAACTTTAAAAATGTTTGAAATGAATAGAACCAAACATTAGACAAGATATCTTGTGAACTACAGATGTAATATTGCTGATTGCTCATCCCCCACCTAGTCAAATATCATTACCAGTTTATTGTTAATGAACTTACATAAGACAGAGTTCATAAATCTTAATCAAAAACAGGAGAAAGGGCAAAGAAATCATTCCACTGTTTAGTCAGAGCAGAATAATAGTAATGGTGTTCAATTTTCTGCTGATTACAAGACCCATGTCTATGGCTGGAGTTAATGTTGCAGGAAAAATTGCAAAGTAATTTGCAAACTCGCAGAAGTAAGCCAAACTAAAGTGAAAAGTCTCTCATTATACTTTCCTACTCAGTTAAAAATAGAACTCCAGCTTCCACTTATCTATCCATCTATCTAAGGTACTATGCAAAAGTCTTAGACACGCGCGCACGCGCACACACACACACACACACACACACACACACACACCTAACACACACACACACACACCTAAGGTGCCTAAGACTTTTGCACAGTACTGTAGCAATTTTATGTATTGCACTGTAGTGTTGCCACAAAAAAACTATTTCATGACAGATGAGAGTGAAGATAAGCCTGATCCTGATATGGGTCTCTATTGTGGACTGAGTGGGAAGAGGGAAGGGGGGGGGGGAAGGAAAGCACCAGAGAGACATCCTGTATTGATCAATAAACCAATGTTTGCACTCAAATGTCCTTGCCTGGTGTCCCAGGGCTGGATGTGTCTGCACCTCTTCTCTGCCATCTGTCCCACACCCCTCCTGTGGTGCTCCACTCTTGCCATTCCCAACATCCTTTATTCCGACCAGATTTACAAACTCACTCTCCACTCCATGTAGTGCGATGGTCTTAGGCACCCTGGCTATATACAGTATGTGCCTAGGACTTTTGAACAATACTGTATTTATCCATCTGTTAACTTAGTTAGAGATAGATCATGGCAATAGACCCTTCCAGCTAGAAAGTCCACTTTGCCCAAAAACACCCATGTGACTAATTATCTTAATAGCTGATTGTCTTTGGAATGTCCACCCGGTCATTGGGAGAATGTACAAACTCCTTACAGAAAGCAGCAGAATTGAACTTGGTTCGTTGGCAATGTAACAGTGTTATGCTGTTATACTGTACTACAGTGATGCCCAATATTATTTGTAAATAACATTGAACAATTTTAATCACATATGATTGTTGCCAATGAACAGATGAAATATCCCTTTGCCATTTCTTGACCATGTTCACACAAACTCCAGAGTCGTTCTGCCACCAGCCACAGTCCACTATAACACAGGAGGTGCTGAGTAATGAATGGAGCAACCTCCAAAGCCATTGAGAGGATCACTAAACTTAATGTTTTATCAGTTACTTGTCAAAGAGTATAGTGTGTCCAGGGAGCGAAGGGGCTTGTGGTTGCCATCATGGGGCAGCTCATTCACTTTTGACCCCCACCAGGACATTCAGCTCCCACCTGTGGCTCCGTGTAGTTGTTTGCCCGTGATAGCAGCCACACCTGACAGGCAGGCTAAACCAGGTGAGTGTACCCTGGTGAGATAGGGACATGCTTGTCCTAGCATACAAAGTCAGCTCCAGCGAACTAGACAGATGAGATCTACAGTGAGATCCAATGGCCAGGAAGGTGGCTCTGCAACGGTCCATGGAGAGAGAAGGGCAGGACGAGTCATGGCCTTGCACTGCAACCAGGAAGACCCCTGTCTGTAATACTTGTTCGCACTACTGGACCAGTCTCCACCCATCTAAATAGGGCTCAGCTGCCGCTCATTCCAGACTCATCACCTGCAGCCTATTTAACCCCCGTTCTCATCCAAAGTCCTTGTTGATTCATTGGCCTCAACCAGTTGCTCCCAGCTTTCAGTCTGTCTGCCTAAAGTTTACCTTGTTGCCTGTTGTGTTTAGTTTCTATTGTCCCTTGTTTTGTGGCCCTGCAATTTTGTTATTTTGCAGTCTATTATTAAAGTTATTGCCTACTGCTAAATTGTCTCCAATGTTGTGCTTTTGGGCCAAGCTTCCTCTACATTTCCTGACACTGTTGGAATATCCCGGATGAGGAAAGCAGTGCCTTTTGTAGATGGTATTTGCTCAGCCATCTTACACAAGTGGTAGTAGGAATTATAGACACAAGAGATTGTGCAGATTGTCCGGAGCAACATGCACAAAATACTGGAGGACCTCAGCAGGTCTATGAAAATGAATAAACAGTGAATGTTTTGGGCTAACACTCTTCTTCAGGATGGAAAGGAAGGGGAAAGATGCCAGATTATAAAGGTGTATGGAGGGGAAGGAGCACAAGTTAGAACATGATAGGTGAAACCAAATGGTTGGGAAAGGTAGGGGACTGGAGAAGAAGGGATCTGATGGGAGAGGAGAGTGGACTATGGGAGAAAGAGAAGAAGGAGGGGCAGTTGGGGAAGATGGTATGCAGGTGAGTAGAAGAGGTAAGAGGCCAGAGCGGGAAGGGGGAGAGGAAAAGGAAAAACAAAAAGAAGGAAATAAAATGACCAGAAGGAGAGATCGATGTTCGTGCCATCAGGTTGGAGAATATGAGGTGCTGCTCCTCCACTCTGAGGGTAGTCTCATTGTAGCAGAAGAGGAAGACATGGACTAACATGTCAGAATGGGAATGAGGGTAGTAATTAAAATGGTTGGCCACAGGGAACTTCCATTTTTGGCGAATGGAGCAGAAGTGCTCGACAAAGCGGTTCTCCAATTTATGACCCGTCTCACCAATGTAGATGAGGCCACTTTGGGAGCACTGGACACAATAGACGACCCTAAAAGATTCACAGGTGAAGTGTTGCCTCAGCAGATGGAGCAAAAATGTCAAATAATGTTTGGAGTGGGAATTAGTACTCGGCATGATGGATAAGGTGCCAAGCAAGCAAATTGCTTTGTCCTGGGTGGCGATGAGTTTTTTGAGTGTTGTTGGAGCTGTACACCACCCTGGCAAATCTCTCATGCTCCCAGTTTATGGCTTGAAGATAGAAGAAATGCTTTAGCAGTCAGGGATTGAGAGGATTCATCAAAGTAAACCACAGCTGGCCTATTTCTGTAGCCACATTATTAATATGTTGAGAGTAGTTGAGTTTCTAGACATTGGTGATACCTCCATGGCATAAATAGTGAGCGATATGGAATTTAAAGATATTTGCATTCATAATGCTGGACGTCATTGAATTTATTGTCCACCATATTTAGGCTACTGAGCTTGATATGACCCACAATACAACTGTTACATACTCCCACAGCCTATCTGAGATCTTCCAGGTCTGGTGTTTATAGGGCACATCTCTTCCTCAAAGCCCCAGGCACTTGTGGAGCACCTTGAGTATCCTCTTCTACATTTGACCACTGTTACATTCTTTCTTTATGTCACAAAGTATCTACACCAGGCTCTACAATCTGCTCCAACTTGAAATGGATCTTTCACTTAAGAGGTGCAAGGTGGTTTTAAGCATTGTGGTCCACCCTGAATGGTAACAGTAGTTCATTAAACTGCCTTCACTATTGAGACATGCATGGTCAGTTGGCTGTAGCTTCTATCATGGTAATTACTAAGAAAGCAGCTTGGTATCAAAGTAGATGGGTACAGATTTAAGACCAATTTATACTTCTGCGTCAAATGTACGCCATAGGTACTGCATACTCTACGCCGTAGGGTGACGTGCACCTCCCCAAAAAAGTAACTCACGCGTCACGGCGACACAGACCGCAAAAACTGTGATTGGTCCGCTTGGCAGCATCGCATTTCCCCCTACGCATTTCTGGTTGCTTTTCTCTGCCATGTCTGTACACTGATGCGAAATAAATGGTTGGAGACGATGAACCAAATTGTCAAATCTACCTGCTGACATCTGAAAATATTTGACATGCATTTCCTCGTCTATGTCTCTCACGAAGAAACCCAACACAGTGGCATAGAAACCCCACCGCCAACTAGCGTTTTGGCGGTGAATTGCAGAGCAACGCAGACACAACAACGCATGCTCGCTATGGCGTAGGGCTATGCAGAAGTATAAATCAGACCTACAGCGTAGGCTACGGTGTAGCCCGTACGCACAAGTATAAATCAGGCTTTATCCCACATCACAAGTTTACATTCTAGCCATTTTTGCACTGTAAATTCTATCATTCGTTCTGTGTTGTTTGACATGAGTGATCGTGGTCTTTCCATGATTTTATTCATGATGTCTTTAATCTGACAGTTCTCTTCTTCCATGGCATATATTATATTCATCTTGAGAGATTTTGAATAATTGTTATCTCAGATTAGAAAAATATAGGTCAATTTTCTCCTTTGTGCAGAATGAAGCAAAAGATATCATTAAATTATAAAACCATGAAGATATAGTTACCCATTGATATGATGATGATGATGATCATCATCATCATTTTGTGTGTGATGTGGGCAACCATGGTCTTTCCATGACCATGATTGTTCTTGGCAATTTTTTCTAGAGAAGTGGTTTGCCATTGCCTTCTTCTGGACAGTGTCTTCACAAGATGGGTGACCACAGCCATTATCAATACTCTTCAGAGATTGTCTGCCTGGTGTCAGTGGCCACATAATCAGGACTTGTGATATGCGCCAGCTGCTCATATGACCATCCACCACCTGCTCCCATGGCTTCACGTGACCCTGATTGAGAGGGTAAACAGGTGCTACACCTTGCCCAAGGGTGACCTGCAGACTAGCGGAGGGAAGGAGTGCTTTACTCCTCGTTTGGTATCTCCACCCTGCCACCCTGTTTTAACAATAACTTGCATTAATATATAGTATAGAATTCCATGCAATATATTAATGGAGGTTATTGTTTTATCATTCCTAGACTTTTTGTCTTCCATTATCTTTCAAGGTGCTGCATAAACCCAATGATCCATACAATTACAGTACTATGCGATCCTGAAGAACATTATAATTTGGGTATCAGTAATCTGCATGGGTCAAATAATGTCAGTGTGCCTTGTATCGGTCAAGCTTAGCTGCTGTAATGGCAATAACATTACCGTGATTATTCTGATCCTTATGTGAGCAATTTATGGCTTGAAGATATTACACTGCAATTATATTGTGCATTTTTAACACAGGGCATGAATATTGCCTCTTATATACCCAAGTAAGAGGATTTTCAGATTGGGTTAGGTTGAGATATCGGAGAGGGTAGCAGAGAAGAAAGAAAAAAACAAAAAGACTGATAAATCTGTTATAGTAATATCTAAAATCACAACTAATAATCACCAATGTCTCTGTGTGAAAATAGGACTGTTTATTCCCACTTCCTACTCCTTCGGTTGTAAATATCTGGAGCATATAGAAACTTGCATTTTACGTGTATGTACTTGTATATGCAGCCATGTAAATCACGCCTGTACAGATATCTCTTCAGGATTACGAGAACAATGCAGAATGTTCAGTGTAGATAACTGTAAGTTTATCATCAGCTCTCAGTAGGATTGGGATAAACTACACTGAATTCTAAAACTGCATGAGGCAGCTGATATGGTTGCCTTCTGCGTGTGTGTTTTCTTCTTCTCTTTCTGCCTCTCAAGTTATTTCCTCACTGAAAGGGTTTGGTTCAATTTTCTTCCTGTCTGCAGAGTTCTTTCTCAAGTGATTTAGCTGGCAATGTGTATCCGAAATGCAGGTTCTTATGAACAAAGACAACCATATTGCTTCATAACCCAACGAGCCATTACTTCAGTGCTGTCTTAAGCACTTCTTGATATCTCCAAGTGGCACATAAGAAAGAGAGCTTCCTCATAAACGGAAAAGGTCACATCTCCACTGAGGTCAAGGAAAAATCATGCTTTTTCCTGGATTAGTATGAACACCTGAGAGTGCAAGTCTTGGTGACGGATCTGGCAGGGCAGCACACTAAGATGGGAGTGTGGTGGTGGTCGGTTGCTGGGTTGCATCTGTCAACATGCCTTGCAAGCACTTATCAGATCATGAACCTCAGACCCTATGCTGGACCTGAGATGTCAGTGCTGCCAATGGACGGTCTGAGCTTGCTGGGATTTTATCCCTATGGTAAGGCAAAGGGGACGGTAAGCACTTCTTAAAGTTATTTATTTATTTCATTCATTTAGAGATACAGCACGGTAACAGGCCCTTTTAGCCCACATCCACACTGCCCAATTACACTCATGTGACCAATTTACCCGTGCATCTTTGGAGTGTGGGAGGAAACTGGTATGCCCAGAGGAGACCCACACAGTCACAGGGAGAACGTACAGACTCCTTAGAGACAGCAGGAGAAATTAAATTATTTTGCTCTAGTCTTCATGATTTTTGTTATTTCCAAGTGCCTTTGTACTTTTAATACAGTATTTTTAAACAGTTTGCTTGAATGTTAACACATTTTCCTTGTCTCTCAGAGGCACTTAAAGAACATTGAAATTCATGACAGTTCTGACAGAAGACTCACCACTGCCACAAAATCCTGTCAGAGGGATGAACTACACTACCTCACTTCTGGGCCCTAGAGAGAGGCCCTCTGTCGGACGAGGTCGTCCATGGATGTTGTGGCCCAGCAGTCTATGTGATACGCAAGCCAGGGCAGTATGATATGGAGAGTAAGCTGTTGGCCATGTAGCAGGCTCCCCCTCTCCTCGCAGGTCCAAAGGAATGGCAGAGACCGATACAGTTTGGCACCAGCAGTGTTGCAAGAGATGCCAGTCAGCATTGAACTCAACATAGGGCTGCCTTAGGGACTCCATTTCTGGATGTTTCCCTTGGAGTTTACTCCCAAAGTGTTCCCCATAAGTGGGTATAGCCCCAAAGCCGCAGAGCTGCTCCAGCCTATGGTCAAGCCACACTTAGATCCCCTCCAGTTCGCCTACCAGCCCCAACTAAGAGTTGAGGATGCCATCGTCTACCTGCTGAACCGTGTCTATGTTCACCTGGACAAGCCAGCGAGCACTGTGAGGGTCATGTTTTTTGACTTCTCCAGTGCATTCAACACCATCGTCTGGTCAGGGAGAGTGAGGAGTTGATAGAGAGGAGTTACAGGCAGGTGGTCACACCGGGGCCACGGGACGCAGACAAGTGGGTCACGGTTAGGAGGGGGAAGGGGAAGAGTCAGCTAATAGAGAGTACCCCGGTGGCTGTGCCCCTTAACAATAGGTACCCCTGTTTGAGTACTGTTGGGGGGGACAGCTTACCCGGGGGAAGCGACAGTGGCCGTGCTTCTGGCACAGAGTCTGGCCCTGTAGCTCAGAAGGGTAGGGAAAGGAAGAGGAGGGCAGTTGTGATAGGGGACTCGATAGTAAGGGGGTCAGATAGGCAATTCTGTGGACGCAGTCCAGAGACCCGGATGGTAGTTTGCCTCCCTGGTGCCAGGGTCTGGGATATTTCTGATCGCGTTCAAGATATCCTGAAGTGGGAGGGTGAGGAGCCAGAGGTCGTGGTACATGTAGGTACCAATGACATAGGTAGAAAAAGGGAAGAGGTCCTGAAAGGAGAATATAGGGAGCTAGGAAGAGAGTTGAGAAAAAGGACCGCAAAGGTAGTAATCTCGGGATTACTGCCTGTGCCACACGACAGTGAGAGTAGGAATGCGATGAGGTGGAGGATAAATGCGTGGCTGAGGGATTGGAGCAGGAGGCAGGGATTCAAGTTTTTGGATCATTGGGACCTCTTTTAGCGCAGGCGCGACCTGTACAAAAAGGACGGGTTACACTTGAATCCTAGGGGGACCAATATCCTGGCAGGGAGATTAGCGAGGGCTACTGAGGTGACTTTAAACTAGAATGGTTGGGGAGTGGGAATCAAATTAAAGAGGCTAGGCGAGAGGAGGTTAGTTCACAACAGGGGGATGGGAACCAGTGCAGAGAGACAGAGGGGTGTAAAGTTAGGGAAGAAGCAAAAAGTAGTAAGGAGAAAAGTAAAAGTGGCAGGCCGACAAATCCAGGGCAAGCATCAAAAAGGGCCACTTTTCAACATAATTGTATAAGGGCTAAGAGAGTTGTAAAAGAGCGCCTGAAGGTTTTGTGTGTCAATGCAAGGAGCATTCGTGACAAGGTGGATGAATTGAAAGTGCAGATTGTTATTAATGATTATGATATAGTTGGGATCACAGAGACATGGTTTCAGGGTGACCAAGGATGGGAGCTCAACGTTCAGGGATATTCAATATTCAGGAGGGGTAAACATGAAAGAAAAGGAGGTGGGGTGGCATTGCTGGTTAAAGATGAGATTAACGCAATAGAAAGGAAGGACATAAGCTGGGAAGATGTGGAATCGATATGGGTAGAGCTGCATAACACTAAGGGGCAGAAAACGCTGGTGGGAGTTGTGTACAGGCCACCTAACAGTAGTAGTGAGGTCAGAGATGGTATTAACCAGGAAATTAGAAATGTGTGCAATAAAGGAACAGCAGTTATAATGGGTGACTTCAATCTACATGTAGATTGGGTGAACCAAATTGGTAAAGGTGCAGAGGAAGAGGATTTCTTGGAATGTATGCGGGATGGTTTTTTGAACCAACATGTCGAGGAACCAACTAGAGAGCAGGCTATTCTAGACTGGGTTTTGAGCAATGAGGAAGGGTTAATTAGCAATCTTGTCGTGAGAGGCCCCTTGGGTAAGAGTGACCATAATATGGTGGAATTCTTCATTAAGATGGAGAGTGACATAGTTAATTCAGAAA
Organism: Mobula birostris; assembly: GCF_030028105.1. Taxonomy (NCBI): domain Eukaryota; kingdom Metazoa; phylum Chordata; class Chondrichthyes; order Myliobatiformes; family Myliobatidae; genus Mobula; species Mobula birostris. Next base: position 55,124,437 of record NC_092390.1, on the reverse strand, counting down.
CAAAGGTTCTGAACTTAAAGAGGGGTAACTTTGAAGGTATGAGTCGTGAATTAGCTAAGATAGACTGGCAAATGACACTTAAAGGATTGACGGTGGATATGCAATGGCAAGCATTTAAAGATTGCATGGATGAACTACAACAATTGTTCATCCCAGTTTGGCAAAAGAATAAATCAAGGAAGGTAGTGCACCCGTGGCTGACAAGGGAAATTAGGGATAGTATCAATTCCAAAGAAGGAGCATACGAATTAGCCAGAGAAAGTGGCTCACCTGAGGACTGGGAGAAATTCAGAGTTCAGCAGAGGAGGACAAAGGGCTTAATTAGGAAGGGGAAAAAAGATTATGAGAGAAAACTGGCAGGGAACATAAAAACTGACTGTAAAAGCTTTTATAGATATGTAAAAAGGAAAAGACTGGTAAAGACAAATGTAGGTCCCCTACAGACAGAAACAGGTGAATTGATTATGGGGAGCAAGGACATGGCAGACCAATTGAATAATTACTTTGGTTCTGTCTTCACTAAGGAGGACATAAATAATCTTCCAGAAATAGTAGGGGACAGAGGGTCCAGTGAGATGGAGGAACTGAGCGAAATACATGTTAGTAGGGAAGTGGTGTTAGGTAAATTGAAGGGATTAAAGGCAGATAAAACCCCAGGGCCAGATGGTCTGCATCCCAGAGTGCTTAAGGAAGTAACCCAAGAAATAGTGGATGCATTAGTGATAATTTTTCAAAACTCGTTAGATCCTGGACTAGTTCCTGAGGATTGGAGGGTGGCTAATGTAACCCCACTTTTTAAAAAAGGAGGGAGAGAGAAACCGGGGAATTATAGACCGGTTAGCCTAACGTCGGTGGTGGGGAAACTGCTGGAGTCAGTTATCAAAGATGTGATAACAGCACATTTGGAAAGCGGTGAAATCATCCGACAAAGTCAACATGGATTTGTGAAAGGAAAATCATGTCTGACGAATCTCATAGAATTTTTTGAGGATGTAACTAGTAGAGTGGATAGGGGAGAACCAGTGGATGTGGTATATTTGGATTTTCAAAAGGCTTTTGACAAGGTCCCACACAGGAGATTAGTGTGCAAACTTAAAGCACATGGTATTGGGGGTAAGGTATTGATGTGGATAGAGAATTGGTTAGTAGACAGGAAGCAAAGAGTGGGAATAAACGGGACCTTTTCAGAATGGCAGGCAGTGACTAGTGGGGTACCGCAAGGCTCAGTACTGGGACCCCAGTTGTTTACAATATATATTAATGACTTGGATGGGGGAATTAAATGCAGCATCTCCAAGTTTACGGATGACATGAAGCTGGGCGGCAGTGTTAACTGTGAGGAGGATGCTAAGAGGATGCAGGGTGACTTGGATAGGTTGGGTGAGTGGGCAAATTCATGGCAGATGCAACTTAATGTGGATAAATGTGAAGTTATCCACTTTGGTGGCAAAAATAGGAAAACAGATTATTATCTGAATGGTGGCCGATTAGGAAAAGGGGAGGTGCAACGAGACCTGGGTGTCATTATACACCAGTCATTGAAATGGGCATGCAGGTACAGCAGGCGGTGAAAAAGGTGAATGGTATGCTGGCATTTATAGCGAGAGGATTCGAGTACAGGAGCAGGGAGGTACTACTGCAGTTGTACAAGGCCTTGGTGAGACCACACCTGGAGTATTGTGTGCAGTTTTGGTCCCCTAATCTGAGGAAAGACATCCTTGCCATAGAGGGAGTACAAAGAAGGTTCACCAGATTGATTCCTGGGATGGCAGGACTTTCATATGAAGAAAGACTGGATGAACTAGGCTTGTACTCGTTGGAATTTAGAAGATTGAGGGGGGATCTGATTGAAACGTATAAAATCCTAAAGGGATTGGACAGGCTAGATGCAGGAAGATCGTTCCCAATGTTGGGGAAGTCCAGAACGAGGGGTCACAGTTTGAGGATAAAGGGGAAGCCTTTTAGGACTGAGATTAGGAAAAACTTCTTCACACAGAGAGTGGTGAATCTGTGGAATTCTCTGCCACAGGAAACAGTTGAGGCCAGTTCATTGGCTATATTTAAGAGGGATTTAGATATGGCTCTTGTGGCTACGGGGATCAGGGGGTATGGAGGGAAGGTTGGTGCAGGGTTCTGAGTTGGATGATCAGCCATGATCATAATAAATGGTGGTGCAGGCTCGAAGGGCCGAATGGCCTACTCCTGCACCTATTTTCTATGTTTCTATGTTTCTATCCGCCCTGCTCTGCTGGGGGAGAAGCTGACAGCGATTCAGGTGGATGCTTCCCTGGTGTCATGGATTCTTGATTACCTGACTAGCAGACCACAGTACGTGTGCTTGCAACACTGTGTGTCCGACAGAGTGATCAGCAGCACTGGGGCTCCACAGGGGACTGTCTTGTCTCCCTTTCTCTTCACCATTTACACCTCGGACTTCAACTACTGCATAGACTCTTGTCATCTTCAGAAGTTTTCGGATGACTCTGCCATAGTTGGATGCATCAGCAAGGGAGATGAGGCTGAGTACAGGACTACGGTAGGAAACTTTGTCACATGGTGTGAGCAGAATTATCTGCAGCTTAATGTGAAAAAGACTAAGGAGCTGGTGGTAGACCTGAGGAGAGCTAAGGTACCGGTGACCCCTGTTTCCATCTAGGGGGTCAGTGTGGACATGGTGGAGGATTACAAATACCTGGGGATACGAATTGACAATAAACTGGACTGGTCAAAGAACACTGAGGCTGTCTACAAGAAGGGTCAGAGCCGTCTCTATTTCCTGAGGAGACTGAGGTCCTTTAACATCTGCCGGACGATGCTGAGGATGTTCTACGAGTCTGTGGTGGTCAGTGCTATCATGTTTGCTGTTGTGTGCTGGGGCAGCAGGCTGAGGGTAGCAGACACCAACAGAATCAACAAACTCATTCATAAGGCCAATGATGTTGTGGGGATGGAACTGGACTCTCTGACGGTGGTGTCTGAAAAGAGGATGCTGTCTAAGTTGCATGCCATCTTGGACAATGTCTCCCATCCACTACATAATGTACTGGTTGGGCACAGGAGTACATTCAGCCAGAGACTCATTCCACCGAGATGCAACACTGAGCGTCATAGGAAGTCATTCCTGCCTGTGGCCATCAAACTTTACAACTCCTCCCTTGGAGGGTCAGACACCCTGAGCCGATAGGCTGGTCCTGGACTTATTTCATAATTTACTGGCATAATTTACATACTACTATTTAACTATTTATGGTTCTATTACTATTTATTATTTATGGTGCAACTGTAATGAAAACCAATTTCCCCTGGGATCAATAAAGTATGACTATGACTAAAGCATCGGAGTTTGAGATCAGTTGTCCTTCTCCTCGATGAGCTGGCATCAACAGCTGACGAGCCCCATATGCCCAAAGCAATTGGTTTTAAGGTGCCAGTAATTTGCCTTTGCCCCTTCTTGTGTCAGTGGAAGTGGTTCCATCGAGCTTTGTAGCCAAGCTGCACATGAAGGCCAGGTGCTGGACTTGGTTATCAAAGGGTATTTGAGACCTCTCAGGCTCTAATGGTATATGAAAACTTGGATTTGATTGCTCCATCCTTGTCATCCTCTCTCTGCCATTTAGTTTGTATGCTGACATTGTCTTGTTCTTTTTCACTCCAAATTCAACAGCTTCCAGTACTAATTGTCTATCCTCCAATATTTTTCCAATTTCTTTTATACCTGTTTATTGCTACCTTTGCATTCCTCTATAAAAGTGTATTGAATCACTATACAAATGCAACTATAAAAAATCTTTAACTCGAATTTCTATCATCAACAGCCTTGTACGCTTTACAACATCCTGTTATAAAACATAAGAACCCACAGGTCCACTAGAGAGCATTATATCATCATTAGGTGCCATGCCCAGTTTGAGCTTTGACTGCCATGGCCCACACACTCCTGTTTCGGGTCAAGTGGATCAATTCATTGGTATTCATTTCCAGTTCTATGGCTGCTGTCTCTATCATCATTTGTCTTTGTCTTCCTCTTGCTTTCTTCCCTTCACTTTTTCCCGTACCCGGATCTGGGTCGTACCTTCCAAATATCCGGACCTGCATCTCGGTTTTTTTGCACTACCTTACTTTCCATTTTTCTATTTTCTATTTATGATTTATAATTTAAATTTTTAATATTTACTATCGATTTGTAATCCAGGGAGTGGGAAGCACAGAATCAAATATCGCTATGATGATTGTACATCCTAGTATCAATTGTTTGGCGACAATAAAATATAAAGTATAATTACCGCGCATTCTTACTCCTCTTTCCTAATCACATGTCCAATGAAGTCACGTTGCCTTTTCATGATCCCATACATTATTTCTCTTTTTGTGTTTGCTCTGTTCATGACATCCTCATTAGATATTCGTTTCGTCCATGATATTCTTTGTATCCTCCTCAAAAACCACATCTCTGCTGCTTCAATTCAATTTGTTTCCTCATGTTACAAGATATTGTCCAACAAATCAAGTCTTTAACTCAAATTTCTATCATCAACTGCCTTCTTGTATGCCTTAGGACCTCCTGTTATAAAACATAAGAACCCACAGGTCCACTAGAGAGCATTATATACTGTATAATTATACAGATCAGAAAGAGAATACTCATCTCAAATTGTGCAAATTGTGCCAGAAATGGGATATGAGCCACCACCTCACTGGTGGAGGGCTTGGTTGCGTAGTGGTTAGCAAAATGCTATTACAGTGCCAGCGACCCAGGTTCAAATCTGCCACTATCTGTTCTCCCCGTGACCTGGTGGGTTTCCTCTGGGTGCTCTGGTTTCCTCCCACAGTCCAAAGGTGTACAGGTTAGTGGGTTAATTGGTCATGTGGGTGTAATTGGATAGTACGGGCTCATTGGGCCAGAAGAGCCTGTTACTGTGCTGTATCTCTAAATAAGTAAGTGTCTCTGGGAAGGGATCCAAACAAGTCCACAGAGCGTTTCACCATCCCAGCAGCTCATTCTTTTTTTATTTGTAAAATCGCTTTACTACATCACTTTATTTATTTAAGGAACTCCAGCTTTCGCTGCACTGTGTGTTCACACTTAATTTGGCTGGAACCAATCTTCTTCAGACTTTGTCAGAGCTTTGATCTAAACACGAACGGGAGAACTGAATTATAGAGGCGAGGTGGGAGCAGCTAATTTTGAGGTGCCATTTGAGTGAGAGTGGACATGCATGGTTAAATAGGCAATGTTCAGTTCCATTAGCAAGCCTTCGGAAAGTGAAGCAGCCCTCTCCAGCATGCAACATGACCTGACCGCATTCAGAAAAGAGCTTCAAATAAAAAGTCATGGTGCACACCTCTCGGCCAATTCACCAGAATGATCACAACAGTTGATGAAGGCAGTTCACCACCAACTGCTCAAGGACAATTATGGACAGGAAATAATGAGGGTCTTCATAGTAACATCCACAATTCATATATACAAAAGCTTTTCTTCTTCTGTATGATCATAGCTTTCCTGAATATTTCTTCCCAAGTTACATGGGTTACCTTGCTTTTCATCTACAGGACTGTGCAAAAGTCTTAGGCACATATAGCTAGGGTGCCGAAGACTTTTGCACAGTACTGTATTTGTCAACGTGGAACAGACAGTGAGTTTGTAAATCTGGCAGGAGCAAAGGATGTTGGAAATGGTGAGAGTGGAGCGGCAGGAGAGGGGTGTGGGACAGGTGGCAGAGAAGGAGTCTCGGGGGAGGTGGTGTGGGTTCGGACACACCCGGCCCTGAGACACTAGGTAAGATCATTTGATTTCAAACAATTGGTCTATTGATCATTACAGGATGTCTCTCTGGTGCTTCCTGTTCCATCCCCTCTCCCTTCTCCTTTTCCCAACCATGATCCCCCTCTCCCTGTCCCTTCCTACTCTCAGTCCACAATAGAGACCCATATTAAAATCAGGTTTATCATCACTCACATATACAATGAAATTTGTTTTCTTTTGTGTGGCAGCAGTCCAGTGCAATACTTAAAATTACTGCAGTACTGTGCAAAAGTCTTACGTATATATATGCCTAAGACTTTTACACAGTACTGTATTTGAAATTGACAGTTTTCCTCCAGTTCTATATTTTTTTTATTTCAGACTGTTACTTTTCTTTTAAAATTTTTATATCAAAACTGATTTTGTTACTGAAGACCAAAGAAAAAATGCAGATGCAGGAAATCAAATTAAAGCAGAAAATATTGGAAACACTCAGCAGATCAGGCCTCACCTGTGGTAAAGCAAAGAGTTAATACCATTAACTCTTGGGTGGCAGGGTCGCGATACATCTCCACCAAAGGAGGAGTAAGGCACGCCTTCTCTCCGCTAGCCTGCAGGTCACCCTTGGGCAAGGTGTAGCACCTGCTTAGCCCCACAATCAGGGTCACATGAAGCCATGGGAGCAGGTGGTGGATGGCCGTATGAGCAGCTGATGCATATCTCAAGTCCTGGTTAGCTGACCACTGTCACCAGGTAGACCATCTCTGAAGAGTATTGATAATGTCTGGAGTCAGCCATCTTGTAGAAGAAAGCAAAGGCACACAACTTCAGTAGAAAAATTTGCCAAGACCAAACATAATTATGGAAAGACCGTGATTACCCACATCATACGCCATGGCACATAATGAATGAATGAACCATTAACTCTGTTTTCTTATCTACAGATGCTGACTGACTCACTGAGTGTTTCCAGCATTTACTGGAATTCTGTTACTGTTCTCTTTATTTAAAGTTCCTCTGCATTAAATAATTATGAAACTTTCATTACAAACAATAATGCTGATAATTGTTGGTTTCACTGTCCACAGACACAGAAGGCATATTATACATATTATAAAGAATTGTCAATTCTTTCATTGGGCCAGAATTTTCTGTAGTTGGTAAACAGACCATCCCTGATGTTCATTACGTTTTCCTGTGCGAGTTTAAGTTCCATGATAATTCACAGCTGGAAAATTATTTTTAATTAGTTTCTGAATCTCTCTCGCCCTTGACAGGATATGGGATTGTGTTCGCAAGGCACACCTTATCATAACCTAACATGGTTAATGAGGAGTACCACAGGTGAATCAAACGGAATATTAGGAATGAGTTCAATGTCAAATCAGAGAGCAAAATTAAGAGATAGTAGATTGGATGATTAGTGAAGAAAGAACTGGAAATCAAAAGTAACATCTTTGTGTATTTGATTTAAACTCTGAAGGAATGAGATTCCATTCTTATACAGATTAATTTTCAGTTTTATTGTTATTTGACTGTGATTAAATTGCTCATGCAAATGATAAACCAGAACATAAAACTATTTTCTCTGATGTTTGGTGTTTATATCAATGATACTGGTGAACAAACATCACTCAAGTTCCCCAAGTCAAGTCAATTTTATTGTCATTTAACTATACACATGTACACCATCAAACAAGACAACGTTTCTCCAGACCTGGCTGATAAGCACAGTAGTATACATAATGCACACGTAACACACAATAACTTAGGAAAGTAAGGATAAAATCTACAGATGAATTATGCATAAAGAAACAAAGTAAAGTGCATAAATTAAATATTGTAAAGTACAGAACAGATTACCCAGTGACATTTTGAATGCAATGCGGCAGGGAGTTCAGAAGCCTAGTGGCCTGAGGGAAGAAACTGTTTCCCATCTTGACCGTTCCTGTTTTTATGCATCGTAGTCTCCTGTCTGATGGTAGAAAATCAAAGAGGATGCTGGATGGATGGGTGGGATCCTTAATAATACTAAGGGCCTTGCATACGCAGCGCTCCTGATAAATGTCTCCGATGGACGGTAGGGAGACCCCTATGATCCTCTCAGCCATTCTCACTGTTCCTTTTCAGGCCTTCTGGTCTGATGCTCGGCTTCTCCATTACCAGATGAAGATACAGCTTGTCAGGATGCTCTTGATGGTGTTCCTATAAAATTCAGTTAAGATGGGGATGGGGGAGCCTCGCTTGCCTCGATCTACTTAGGAAGTGGGGCCACTGCTGTGCCTTGTCGTTCAGGGAGGTGATATTAAGGGACCAGGTGAGGTCATCCATGAAGTGAACTCCCAGGAGCTTGGTGCACTTAACTCTCTCTATGGAGGAGCCACGTATTCACAAAAAGTGTGGCAGATATTTAGCAATCCAGATTTCCGAGTTTAACCGCATCTCTGATTTCACCTGAAGATAGTTTTTAATTCGCACATAAAGAGTGGTGTCACCTTCACTGTTATTTTCACAATAAATTCTAATGTATTTGCACCAAATTACCTTCGATAATTAGCTTCTGTCACTTTAAACATTGTAAGCAAAAGAGAAGCAAACAGCAGGCCATATTTTGCTGAAACGGTTGTAGTGAGGCTCTGGGCACATATGATAATCATGAGCTAAATCAAGGATCACTTTCCAGTAGCAATTCAATTAAAAAGGAAATTGCTTGTTAGCTGCCCAGCGTTACTACAATACTCTTTAGCCAATATTGAAACAGATGAAATGTTGGCACACTTAAATGAAAGGTTACCACTACGTTCATAAGAAAGAGTTGGAATTTATTCCAGGTATGATTTCTTAATCAGTGCTAAACAGCCTTTATATCTTCTCTGAAATTGATATTTATAACAGCAAGGCTTCATTCTATTTTTAATGTTGCATTGTCTCTAAATCAATTCAATCTGCCTTTTACAGTTTATATATCAGATCTGACATCATATACGGAGCATAAAGTGAGAAAATGTTATGCTGTGCATTTTACAGGAAATTAAATAAAGCTGCAGTGGAGAGAGTGTAGAGCAGCACTCGAACAAAGGCACAAGAGATTCTCTGGGATTCTGCTTGGGAAGGAGGGCTTTTGTTACAAGGTGAGATTGGATAGACTGGGGTTGTTCTCACTGGAGTGCAGAAAGCTGAGAGTTGGTCTGTAAGTGTTTCGGGAGTTAAGGGGAATGATAGGAATATATAGGGTAGGTAGTCACACTCTGTTCCCAAGGGCATGGGAAATTACAACTAGAGGGACAAGCACCAGAAAATCTACAGATGCTGGAAATCCAAAGCAACGCCCACAAAATGCTGAAGGAACTCAGCAGACCAGGCAGCATGTGTGGAAAAGAGGAACCAGTCGAGGCCGCGGGCCAAGACCCTTCACCGGGACTGGAAAAAAAAGCGAGAAATCAGCATAAGGTGGGGGGAGGGGAGGAAAAGTACAAAGTGATGGGTGATAGGTGAAACTGGGAGAGGGGAGCAGTGAAGTAAAGAGCTGGGAAGTTGATTGGTGCAAGAGATAAACGGCTGGAGAAGGGGGAATCTGACAGGAGAGGACAGAAGTCCATGGAAGAAAGGGAAGGGGGAGGAGCACCAGAGGGAGGTAATGTGCAGGTAAGGAGATAAAGTGAGAGAGGGAAATGGGAATGATGAAGGAGAGGGGGCAATTACAGGACGTTCAAGCGATCGATGTTTATGTGAGGAAAGGAGGAACAGTTTAAGCTTGTATGTACTGGAATTCAGAAGAGACAGAGAGGATGTGATAGAAATGAATGAGATACTAAAGGGTCTTAACAAGATGGATGTACTTCCTCTTGTGGAGAAAACATAGAACAAAATTCATTGTTTAAAGCAAAAAAATCTCCTTCATATGACAAATTTATGAGTATTTATCCCTCCAAGGTTCATGAATGTTTGGAAATCTCTACCTGAAAGAATGGCGAAGCTAGGTCCTTGGACGTTTTAATGAAAAGTTAGGTAGATGCTTGATAATCAAAGTGAGGGAGAAGAATACCAAAGGTGATTTAGATTAACCTTATGAGATTAGTTTATTTGTTTGTCATATGTGCATCGAAACATCAAAACATGCAGTGAAATGTGTTGTTTGCTTCAACAACCAACGCCATCCGTGGATGTGCACGTGTTGCCATGCTTCTGGCGTGCCCACAATTTCCAAACCCTGGGTCATATGGGGGGAAACCAGAGCACCTGGAAGAGACCCACACGCTCACTGGGAGAGCGTACAAATTCCTTACAGACAGCGGTGGGAAATGGACTCTGATTGCAATCACTGCAAAGTGTTACACTAACTGAAACAGTATTCTGTACATAGATGTGGAGTTGAGGTTCGAATCAGATCAGCCATGATCTTACTGAATGGCCAAGCAAATCTGAGGTGCTGAGTAACTCACTCCTGTTCCTAAATTACATGTTCATATTCTAACTTTAGCCTCCCAGTCAAGACTCTGTTCCACTCCTTAGTAATTCCTCAGCTTGTTTAAGGACACACACACACACACACACACACACACACACACACACACACACACACACACACACACACACAGTTGTTTATCCTGGTCCCAGAAAACTGGGATTTCCATGTTTTTGGTTAACCGGAGCTAAATCTCAAGGAAAATCTGTGTGGAGGTCCAATTTAACAATTGGACCAGTGACTCTTTCCTGCAATATCTCTCTTACTGTTTATTTGTTGTTGTTGTTGTTCCTTTTCGTGCCTTGTGACGCATCGGGCAACAACTTTGCCGTTTCTTTAGCATTCTTGTCTGTGTTTTATGAGGCTGAGTTGCTAGCTCGACACTCAACCCAGCATGGATGGAAAGCCTTCAAGGAGCCGGCCAGATTCGAACCCGAGACCACTTGCCTTGAAGTCTGGTGTGGATACCACTACACAACCGGCCAGCATATTGTTTATTGAAGTTAATTCATTCTTCATAGCCACAAGCATTAATTAAAATAATCACTTTTTCTAAAGAAATATTGATGAACGAACAGCAACAGAAAAGAAAACAGGAAAGTGAGTAGCTATGAACAAATTGAAATATATGGAATAGATTATTAGCTAATCAATGTGTGAGCACTGCTTTGCATTTATCACAGTAATGTAAATTAGGGATAACACCCAAGAGCTGAAACCTACCAAGACTCAGTTGCAAAGGTAATCCAATAGGATTAGATATAATATTGGAACATAATAAGCATTAGATGTCCTATAATGTACATGGTTCTAACTCCATAATCAAGTTCACAGACGACACCACGGTGGTTGGTCTGATCAGAGGGAATGACGAGACGGCCTACAGGGACGAGGTCCAGCACCTGGCCACATGGTGTGCCGACAACAACCTGGCCCTTAACACCCAGAAAACCAAGGAGATCATTGTGGACTTCAGGCATGCCAGGAGTCACACTCACGTCCCCATCTACATAATCCTAGTCATACTTTATTGATCTCGAGGGAAATTGGTTTTCGTTACAGTTGCACCTTAAATAATTAAATAGTGATAAACCTATAAATAATTATAAATAGTAATATGTAAATTATGCCTCATCAACGGAATTGTAGTGGAGCGTGTATCAAGCTTCAAATTCCTTGGTGTCCACATTTCTGAGGATCTCACCTGGTCCCTGAGCTCCTCCATACTGATCAAAAAGGCGCAACAGAGCCTTTATTTCCTGTGGAGCATCAAGAAAGCTCACCTCTGTCCCAGGATACTGACGGACTTTTACCGCTGTACCATTGAGAGCATACTCACCAACTGCATCTCAGTGTGGTATGGCAATTGTCCCGTATCAGACTGCAAAGCACTCCAGCATGTGGTGAAAACTGCCCAGTAGATTATCAGCACCCAGTTGCCCACCATTGAGAACATCTACCACAAATGCTGCCTAGGCAGGGCGAAAAGCATTATCAAGGATGCATCTCACCCTAACCATGGACTTTTTACTCTCCTCCCATCCGGTAGGTGCTACAGGAGCCTCCACTTCCGCCCCAGCAGGCACAGGAAGAGCTTTTTCCCTGAGGCTATGACACTGCTGAACCTCACATCACAGTGCTAAGCAGTATTGCATCTGTATTGTACTTTCTCAGTACTTTTATATTTGTGTGCTGTAGCACTTTTTTATTCGCAGTTATTTTGTAAATAACAGTATTCTTTGCATTTCTGGTCAGATGCTAAATGCATTTCATTGGCTTTGTATCTGTCCTCGGCACAATGACAATAAAGTTGAATCTAATCTAATCTAAATTTGTTCCTTATTTATGGTATGTTCCATAATGTTCAAACAGAAATGAGAGAGTAAGCTAAAATTATGCTGTCATTGAACTAAAGAAACAGGAAAGTTAAACCCTCTTCCATGGTGTGGAATGTAGTAAGTGATGTGCTTAACTATCTCCTTTAGCCACTCTTCTCTTTTGCAAATCACTGCAAGCCAATTTTCCAGCTTACCTGCCTTGACATGTATAAATAATCTTAAAAAATAAAGACAACCACTGCAAATTTATCGAGGTACAGTGCAAAACAGGCCCTTACCGCCTTTTGAGCTGCACCACCCTGCAATCCCCTGATTTAATCTGAGCCTAATCACAGGACAATTTACAATGACCAACTCACCTGTCAACTGGTGGGTCCTTGATCTGTGGGAGGAAATCAGAGAACCTGGGGGAAACCCATGCAGTCACAGGGAGAACATACAAACTCCTTACAGGCAGTGGTGGGAATTGAACCTGGGTCGCTGGTACTGTAAAGCCTTGTGCGAACCGCTATGCTATCAATCTGTCCCAAAGTCACATGCATATTTACCTTATGTTCTTCAAAGCTTCTTTAGACAAGGTTACCCTTTCACTATGACACAAATTTATAACTATTGAATCTATCTGAATCTATTTTATTTAAATTAGTCAAGATGAGGTGAAAGACTTTCAGTCAAGGTGAATGTTCCAGTAGTCAGTTCATTCGTTATGTGCTGTGTCGTATGACGTGGGCAATCATGGTCTTTCCATGACCATGATTATTCTTGGCAAATTTTTCTGCGGAAGTGGTTTGCCATTGCCTTCTTCTGGGCAGTGTCTTTACAAGACAAGTGACCCCAGCCATTATCAATACTCTTTAGAGATCGCCTGCCTGGCGTCAGTGGTTACATAACCAGAAGTTGTGATATGTGCCAATTGTGATACAGCCATCCACCACTTATTTCCATTGGCTTCATGCGACCCTGATCATGGGTGGGGGTCTAAGCAGGTGCTACACCTTGCCCAAGGGTGACCTGCAGGCTAGTGGAGCGAATGTGCACCTTACACCTTCTTTGCTGGAAACGTATCTCCACCCCTCCACCCATAATAGTCAGGACTCTGTGAGTTTAACATCATTCTTTCTGAACCAGGACAGTGATACAAAACAACACACACAAAATGCTGGAGGAGCTCAGCAGATCAAACAACATCCATGGAAATGAACAAAACTTAGTAAAGGATTTTCTGAAGGACAATTGTGATGAAGTTAAGTGCACTAGAATTCATAACAACTGGCAAACCGAAGGGGTGCCTTTGTTCTATTGATGGAGTTTGAGCAGAATACTCTGTGTGAAGCCTTGACGTAAGTTGAAACTTGAATCAATATTGAATGCAAGCTTTCTGTGTCCCATGTGCCTGACATTTCCTGGCACATATCCATCAGCTGTGGGATACACTGAACTATGGGCATCAAACATTGAGATACTGTGCAATCTGGCCCTCGTGGCAATAAAACACACTGCAGTGACCCCAGCACACTCCAATATATGAAAATCCTTCACCTACTCTACCCAATTAAATATTAATACTCCCAACATTTGTGCTGAACTTTCCCGTATAGAATTCTCAAGAAGATTGGTACAATTTCGATAAGAAGATAGAATAATTTCTCTGCTTGAAAAGGGGAGAAATAGCATTCAATATTAAAGAGAAAAAAGAGTGAAGACAGGTCACCATGCAGCTTGTAAACAACAAGATAAGTAGGGATAGTTTATGTGCGTAAACACAAGGAATTCTGCAGATGATGGAAATTCAAGCAACACACATCAAAGTTGCTGGTGAACGCAGAAGGCCAGACAGCATCTCTAGGAAGAGGTACAGTCGATGTTTCGGGCCGAGACCCTTCGTCAGGACTAACTGAAGGAAGAGCTAGTAAGAGATTTTCAGTTTATGTGCAGTGTCTTGTGTATTGAGAATTAATGATTGTACTAATGATCAGTATGGGGGTCTTTGGAAAAGGTGTCAGAATCAGGAACAGGTTTTCTTACTATCACCGGCATGTGATGTGAAATGTGTTAACTTAGCAGCAAGTGGTGAGTTTGTGGGCAATGAGGCAGGAAGTGATGGAAAGGTGAGAAGGAAGTTTGACAGCACCAAATTTTTCCATGACAAAACTAGTAAAGTTACTGAAAACTCTTTTCAAGTTGTAGATGACTTCTTGGAGCTAGATTGATATTGGGACATAAGACACTACAGTTTCTAGAATCTAAACAAAAAAAAACACTGGAGGACCTCAACAGACCTGGCAACATCTGTGGAGAGAAATGGAGAGTCCATATTTTGGGTCAAGATGGAGTTGTTGTCTGGAGGGCTTTTTGACCCTAATGGGTGGAGTGGCATACCAGGAATGGAAGCAACACACTCAGAATGCTGAAGAAACCAGCAGGCCAGGCAATACCTACGGGAAAGAGTAAACTGTCGATGTTTCGGGCTGAGACCCTTCATCAGGACTGGAAGAAAGAAATGAGGAGTTAGAGTAAGAAGGCGAGGCAGGGGGAGGAAGAAGTAGAAGGTGGTAGGTGATAGGTGAAACCGGGAGACGGGGAGGAGTGAAGGAAGGAGCTGGGAAGTTGATTGGTGAAAGAGATAAAGGGCTGGAGAAGAGGGAATCTGATAGGAGAGGACAGAAGGCCATGGAAGAAAAGGAAGGGGGAGGAGCACCAGAGGAAGATGATGGGCAGGTAAGGAGATAAGGTGAGAGAGGGAAAGGGAAATGGGGAATGGTGGGTGGGGGGCAATTATCAGAAATTCAAAAAATCAGTGTTCATGTCATCAGGTTAGAGGTTATCCAGATGGAACATAAGATGTTGCTCCTCCACCCTGAGTGTGGCCTCATCACGGCAGTAGAAGAGGCCATGGACTGACATGTCGACGCAGACAGGAGGCAGGGAGGAGAGAGACAGAGGGTGAAAATGGGAGAGAGGGTTAAAAATATTTAATTCTCTTTTCCAGTGGTTGCACCTGGTTCTCAGTGGAAAAGTGACCTCACAATCCTCCCTGCAGTCAAAATGCTCACCTCCTTCAAAGAATGTTGAGTGTCTTTAAGCAACATTTGACCTTGCAGAATGAGATGCAACCAGTGAATAGCTTGAGTAACCATGGTTTCACACCTGATTCAGATAACAAGAAGGCTGCATGAATATCGCATGCCTCCTGAGACAAGCCCTTGATGGTCAGTTGTAGTGAAGGCCTATCTGTGGGTTGGTTATGTGAATAATTACTTCTGTGCCTTGTGACACCTGTTCAAACATTAGAGCCAATGCTTTAATGCTCAACTGAAAGGTTTTTAAACAAATTCATGTTTTAATATATCAAAATCAGTGCAAAATCAGAAGCTTATTTTCCATTATTTTCATAAGGTAAGACCCAGGATAAATATAGCTACTCACCAATCTAGCACAACTTATTTAAAAAGTATAAATGCCTGTCTATCCTACACACAACTTACATTCAATGGTCCAATGGTTCCATTCAATATCAGAGAATGTATACAGTATACAACCTGAAATTCTTACTCTTTCTCCACAGACATCCATGAAACAGAACAAAAACCCCAAAGAATGAATGAAAGGACAAATGTTAGAGCCCCAAAGCCCCCATCCCTCTCCTGTGCGCACACAGCAAGGAAGCATCAGCCCTCCCCCTCCCCAGGGGTGCAGTGCTAGCCGGATCGCACCGGAGTGTGTCTGGCAAGTCTTTAAGAAAAAAGCCAAAATAAACAAACTAATTAATTAGGTGCCACCCAGGGTGATTTGAGCATCTCAGAAACTGCTGATCTCCTGGGATTTTTACGTACAACAGACTCTGGAGTTTACAAAGAATAGTGCCAAAAACAGAAAAACATCCAGCGAGTGATTGTTCTATGAGCAAAAACATCTTGTTAAATCCACTCGCTGGATGTTTTTTCTGTTTTTGGCACCATTCTTTGTAAACTCCAGAGACTGTTGTGCGTAAAAATCCCAGGAGATCAGCAGTTTCTGAGATGCTCAAATCACCCTGGGCAGCACCTAATTAGTTAGCTTGTTTATTTCAGCTTTTTCCTTAAAGATGTGCCAGATGTGCTCCCGTGCGCTCCAGCTAGCACCGCACCACTGCCCTCCCCCAACTTATTCCAGCAAAAGGCACTATCCTCCTCATCGCCCACCATGCAAGCAATAGCAAAGCCCCCAAAGAGACCATGATCTAGGGTCCATCAAAAACCACTGTTCACCCAGCAGTTTGACATTCTCCAGGATCTCTCCCTCTCCCTCGCTAACAAGGGAGAGAGAGGTATTACACCTGCCACCACGAGAGGAAAGACCAACTGCTCGTTGTTTTGATGTTACAACTGCACCGTTGCTTTTTATTTTTTCAGTTCCCCAACTCAAGAATCGTTAGCAAGCTCTCCTTTACACTATCAAGAGAAAGAGAGCGAGAGAGAGAGAGAGAGAGAGAGAGAGAGAGAGAGGGAGAGATAGAGGAATGACAGCTGGAGTGCAGAGGCCTTTCAGAGTTACTCCCGCTGTCTCGATTTTCCAAACTCCCATGATGATTCAGATGGTGACACTGACAAGGAATCGAGCTCACAGGGCCACAGGGCCACACCTCGAAGGCACATGCCTTCAGACTGCTTCTGCAAGTATTGAAAAATGGCTGCTCGGCGAATTCTCAGAGCTGGAACCCACCGCTCTAAAGAACTACAGTTTGAGTGTGGCTGTAGATCATGGACTCTGACAAGAACCTTGAAAAGCCACCATTCCTCTTTTCTAATATCATCCCTGTTATAGAGGTAGCTGTCTCTCCACCTTCTGTCACTTATCCAGAGAGGTTTTTAATATAGTGGCAGTGGACAAGGGTTACCAAACTGAATCAAACCACTTCTAGGGATATTCTGCCAATGGATCAGATAACCAGTATCTCACAGTTCTTAGTCTTATTTCAATTTCTGGTGATGTCAGATTTACAACATAACTTATTTTCTTTCTGCTTTTAATACTAAATCAGTGATTTCTATTATTTAACACAAAGTCAAATTTCAGCCAACCAGCAGAGAAACGTAATGACTGGTATCAATTACAGCACTGTCAAGGTAATAAACAGACACAATGTGAAGAATTTTCACAGTGTGAGTTTTCAGGCTCCAGTGAGTACGTAATAGGATAATAACTATGATGAAGGATGCCTATGTACTGAAAACTCTAAATCGCCAAAGTACTGATATATAGCGTACCTGTCAAGTGGATAGAAAACAAAATGCCTTTCCCCTAAGTGACACAAGAGTAAGTACAGAGCTGCTGGAATCTATTTGACAGTGAGAACAGCTCAAAATATAAGCCAAAGATGTCCCTTGGAAAATAAAATTACAACTTCCAAAGGGATGAATTCAGGCAACAGAGTTGAAAGGAGTCAGCTTAATTAGAAAATGCAGATAGCAGCACAGCAATATCGTGGTTAATTCTGCTGTCTCAAGGTGACAGAGTTCAGGGTTTGATTCCAATCTTAGACCTGGTGTTTGCACATTTTCCCCAGTGACTGCATGGGCTTTGCTCTGGTGCTCCAATTTTATTCCATGAGTTGTGGTGGTGAAGATTGGCAGGCAATTAACCATTTATGCCTCTGTAAACAGTGAGAAGGGATTAGTGTAAATGGATTCTTGATGGATGACGCAATGGTGGTGGACCAAACAGCCTGTGTTGTATGAGTTCATGATGTGGTGAACTCTGCTTGAAAATTATCTAAAGCTGGTTTATGCCAGGTCGAAGGGATGTTAGTAGATTTTGTATCACTCAGTCCTCTTAAACATTTTTATGACAGATTAATTTATTGTGATGCAGTGCAGAACTGGCTCTATTGCCTCTTCGAGCAACCCCTGATTTTTAACCTAGCCTAATCAAGGGACAATTTACAATGAGCAATTAGCCTACCAACAAGTAGGTCTTCAGACTGTGGGTGGAAACCGGAGTACCCGGAGGAAATCCATGTGGTCACGGGGAGGACATACAAATTCCTTACAGGCAACGATGGGAATTGAACCTGGGTTGTTTGTACTGTAAAGCTTTGTGCTAATCACTGCGCTACCTATCACCCTATTTATTATACTCAATTGCAAATTGGCCTGACTTATCTGGTCAATCTCTGTTTGTTCTTAAATATACAGTGATAACAAAAACCAATATCAACAAAATTGACAGAAACAAAACCAATTTATTAGAAACCAGACAAAAAAATTAACTTCTTGTTAAATACATATTAATTACATTTGGTTTTCACTTGTCTAATGATACAAATATGTGTCATAAATTATATGTTTAGTTTCTAACATAAAAATATAGATGAGTAGCCAATTTCATAACTTGTTCTCTGTCAAAATGACATGAAAGCACATTGAATAACTAGTGCAGGGGTTCCCTACCTGGGTTCACAGACCCCTCAATTAATGGTGGGGGTCCATGGCATAAAAACGGTTGTGAACCCCTGAACTAGTGTGTTACATTTTTGACAAAAATAAAAATTATTATTTAATAAGTGTAGCAACCAAACTGCCATACTAGGGTGGAATATTGAAGTTTCTTGTTTTAATAGACACCTACCACGGTAGAAGACCATTGCATGCTCCCTTTGTATGATAAGCTTGATTCTTGACCTCACAGTCTACCCTACCGTGGCCTTGCACTGCACTCTCTTTCCAACTGTGACACTTTATTTTGCGTTCTGTTGTTTCTTTTAACTATACTGTACTGATGTGATGCAATGAGCTGCTTACAAAGCAATGTTTTTCACTGTACCTTGCTTATATGTGCTAATAATAAACTGGTTTATTTACCAATTTGCACTATATTGATTATTGGTCATGGGGATTGTGCTCCACAGAGGCACCAAGGTCCATGCCCCAAAAAGGCAGCATAAAATGGCAATGTTATGTTTTGATTATGACAGGGCATCTAAATTTGGCTGTAAGTGTCTAAGTTCAAGAGGTGCAAGAATATTGTAGTTGTGATGGGAGCAAACTTGGGGGGGAGGAGGCTGTTTATTGCAGCCGAAGTTTTTGATTCGGAAAGTTGTGACATTGATCTTTGCTACTTTTTAAAATCCTCCAAGAGGACCACAATCTTGTAATAGGGTTTGGAAGCTTGTGAGACTCAATGACCTGGAGATCTATGTTGACTGTATTCAAGGCTTTATGCTTTGGCTCTTGGCAGGGTCACCGACGCCAAACAGGTCAAAGAGCAGAGGCCAGACTAAGAGTGGTCCACCGGCCCTCCAGGTTCAGGGGGTTCTAACAACCCTGACCAGCAAAACAAGATTGTTACAGAAACAGGAATGAAGGATCCTTCTATATCAGTTCATCATATTGTCTCGGTAATATAATGAACTAACACTGAGGGTTTGGATCTACTTTGGACTGCTCCAGGGATTCGGATCTAAGGACTCAATTTGGTTCGGAATGCTGTTGCTTGCTTCTATTGTTTGCATGATTTGTGTTTTTTTCCCTCTCTTTCTCTGTGCATTGAGGGTTGGTCTTTTTTTTAATTGAGTTCTTTCCGGTTTCTTGCATTGTAGCTGCCTGTAAACAGACAAGTCTCTAGGTTGTATAATTTATACATTCTTTGATAATAAATGTACTTTGTATCTTTGAGTACCTGTATGCAATGGTATGGACGGACAGAGATGGAGGCCCTGCATTGCTGCCCTAAACACCAGCAGTGTAGCGGACAGGCTCTAACTTTTTAAAATAACTTTTTATTGAGCTTTTTTTGAATCTTAATAAGACATCGTAACTTTTACATTTTAGCTCTCTGATAATATCATCAAAGCGGAAAGTCACATCTATTGTCCTATGCACAAGTACATGCACAGTTGCAATGAAAAGCAGCATGGACACATAGCAGCAGGTACACAATGTACACATAATATTAAGAATTGATATGCTTCTGCATTTCTGCACTTAATTTTTATTAATGATTGCTTGATCATTTTAAACTTTAATTTCCACACTGAAGAAGGATAAGGTGATAAATTTTGTGCTTTATTTAAGCTTGATGCCCTTTTTTGCCTATTTCTTTTGATATATTTGTTGTCGTATTTATTAGAACTGTTGGTAGGAAATTTTGATGCAGAGACTAGTTATCATGATCAATGTAGAGGGCAGAACGTTTCACGTTCATAATTGTATGGTCAATTCAGCTTGTTTGCTGGTTCCATTACAGCTTGCTAGTATTCATTATTTAAGACATTTTCAAATTGTTTTGAAATCGCGCTGTGTTTCTCTAGTGGGAAACAGCTACATTAAAGGACAGAAAATGTTTGTAATGATCTGCTTACAAAATTACTCATTATATCGTGAAGGCCTGAACACCATTGCCATGGTAATGCAAAGAGGAAGTGCTCAATGTAACATGTGGGGATAGTGTAACTCACTGACAATATTAATACATATTTAAACTATTTCTGTATTTGCATGTATTGGACCTCAATGGTACCAGTTGAAATAATATTAAGTGGGTGTTAACTAGCAAGTTCACAGACAATGTATGAATGATTACAGATTACAAGTAAAATAACACATCAAGTAAATTGGATGTCATCCAATGTTTGGGTTTAAGGCCACTTTTGCTGTGACACTTTCTAAAATATGTGTAATTAACTGTAGTTGCTCAAAAAATAAAAGACTATTATTTGTTCGAGCAGTCATCATATAATTTGAAAAATGAATGAAGAATAGCACATGCTGGGGAAACTCAGGATCTATTATTTGAGATTAGAGATGCACAGGTTAATCAAGGAATCCAAACAACACACACAGAATGCTGGCAGAACTCAGCAGGCCTGGCAGCATCTATGGAAATGAGAAAACAGTTGATGTTCTGGGCTGAGACCCTTCATCAGGACTCGTGTGTTGTATGACATGGGGATCACGATCTTTTGACCATGATTGTTCTTGGCAAATTTTCCTGCAGAAGTGGTTTTTCTTCTGGGTGGTGTCTTTACAAGGCTGGTGACCTCAGACATTATCAATACTCTTCAGAGATTGTCTGCCTGGCATCAGTGGTCATGTAATCAGGACTTGTGATATGCGTCAGCTGCTCCCATGGCTTCACATGACCCTGATCAGGACTAAGCAGGTACTACACCTTGTCTGCAGGCTAGCAGATGGAAGGAGCGCCTTACACCTCCTTTGGTAGAGATGTATCTACATCCAGACACCTCAAATTTATTATCAAAGTACACATATCTCACCATATACAACCCTGAGATTCATTTTCTTGTGGGCATGCACAGTAAATCCAAGAAACATAATAGAATCGATGAAAAACCGCATCTAACAGGACAGACAAACGACCAATATGCAAAAGACAACAAATTGTGCGAATACAAAAGAAAAAAAGAAATAATATTAATAAATAAGCATTAAATATCAAGAACATGAAATGAAGAGTCCATTGGAAAGGTGAACTTTTCAATGTTTCTGTGGTACAATATTTATCTCACAATGTGACATGGCGGTGTGGAAGTTAGTGTGTGCTGCTGCCTCACAACTCCTGAGACCTGGCTTTGGTCCTGACGTCCGGTACGCTCTTTGCGGTGCTGGCACATGCTCCCTGTCATGAAATGGGTATCTCCCCAGGGTGCTCCAGTTTCCTCTCACATGCCAAAAATGTGGTGGTTAGTATGTTAATTGTCTACTCTATGTTACTTCAATATCGGTGGGTGGCAGGTGAATCAGGGTGCTGGGATATGGGGGGGGAGGGGAGTGGGGACATTCTGATGGAAATGTGAAAGAATAAAATAAGAATTATTTTATGCTGTGGAAGTCTTTGATAATATCTAACTGGCTGTGCCAGTTACCCATCTGTTATATATAAAAAAGTCAATTTACAATATCCAGTTAATTTTGTGCAACAGCTGGCCATCCATACTTAGTATCCAACCATTTTATTGGTGACCCATTCAGTTCCTGAAATACACAGACGCTCCATCACTTTTAGTTCAGCCTGTGCCAAAGACAAAAGCAGGCCAGTCGGACACCATCCACCAAACCTATGTTTAGAGTCATAGTCATAGAACACTACAGCACAGAAACAGGCCATTCAGCCTATATAATCCATGCAAAACTATAAAGCTGCCTAGTCCCATCAATTTGCACCCAGACTATAGGCCTGCATACGCATCCCATCCATGTACCTATCCAAATTTCTCTTAACTGTTGAAATCAAACTTGCATCCACCACTTCCACTGGCAGCTTCTTCCACACTCTCACCAACCTCTGAGTGGAGAAGTTTCCCTTCACTTCACCTTTCACCCTTAACCAATGACCCCTGCTTCAACTCTCACTCAACCTCAACCTCAGTGGAAAAAGCCTGATCATCGTAAATTTTCTCTGTACTCTTTCAACCTTATTTCTATATTTCTTGTAGGCAGGTGACAAAAACTACACACAATACTCCAAATTAGGCTTCACCAACATCTTCAACATAGCATCCCATCTCCTGTACTCAATATTTTGATTTTCTTCCACATAGGACAAAGGTTTCAGGTGCTACCCTAACGTGAAATTATAAAACTATTCCATCATCATCATTAAATCCTCAAAGTTCAAAGTTCAAAATACACTTATTATCAAAGTATGTATGTAGCATACAACCCTGAAGTTCTTCTTCACCACAGACAGCAACAAAACAAAGAAGAGCCACGGAAACAACCTGTTCAAAGAAAAGCAACAAGTAACAAACCACCCGCCCCCACGTGCAAGAAAAATCATGCAAATGGCAACAAAAAAAACACAGAATATCAACCACAAAAGGCATATTTCAGTACAGTTTAGCTTAGTGTTCACTACCCTTATCTGCGGGCCACTCTGATTCAAAAATCACCCTAAGAGTAGTAACAAAAAAGGAGCAACCAGAACTAGAACTAGAAATAGAACACATCATAAAAGAACTGAATCTACAGTCTGCATCAATTAAACCTTGCTCTGGCCCCATCCGCCGACAACATCAAAGGAACTCTCTAACCAACAATATTGTGAAGTATTTTGACCAGATAGAACTACTGCAATTCAAAAAGGCAGTTCGCCATTCTCCAGGAAATCTGGGCAAGCGCAATAATTGCCAGTGTCACCATTTTGGAGATAGTGATCATAATTCTATCTCCTTTACAATATCATTGGAGAGAGCTGGGAACAGACAAGTAAGAAAAGTGTTTAATTGGAGTAAGGGGAATTATGAGGCTATCAGGCAGGAAATTGGAAGCTTAAATTGGAAACAGATATTCTCAGGGAAAAGTACGGAAGAAATGTGGCAAATGTTCAGGGGATATTTGGGTGGAGTTCTGCATAGGTATGTTCCAATGAGACAGGGAAGTTATGGTAGGGTTCAGGAGCTGTGGTGTACAAAGGCTGTAATAAATCTAGTCAAGAAAAAAAGAAAAGCTTACAAAAGGTTCAGAGAGCTAGGTAATGTTAGAGATCTAGAAGATTATAAGGCTAATAGGAAGGAGCTTAAGAAGGAAATTAGGAGAGCCAGAAGGGGCCATGAGAAGGCCTTGGCAGGCAGGATTAAGGAAAACCCCAAGGCATTCTACAAGTATGTGAAGAGCAAGAGGGTAAGACGTGAAAGAATAGGACCTATCAAGTGTGACAGTGGGAAAGTATGTATGGAACCGGAGGAAATAGCAGAGGTACTTAATAAATACTTTACTTCAGTATTCACTATGGAAGAGGAACTTGGTGATTGTAGTGATGACTTGCAGCAGACTGAAAAGCTTCAGCATGTAGATATTAAGAAAGAGGATGTGCTGGAGCTTTTGGAAAGCATCAAGTTGGATAAGTCACTGAGACTGGATGAGATGTACCCCAGGCTACTGTGGGAGGCAAGGGAGGAGACTGCTGAGCCTCTGGCGATGATCTTTGCATCATCAATGGGGACGGGAGAGGTTCCGGAAGATTAGAGGGTTGCGGATGTTGTTCCTTTATCCAAGAAAGGGAGTAGAGATAGCCCAGGAAATTATAGACCAGTGAGTCTTACCTCAGTAGTTGGTAAGCTGATGGAGAAGATCCTGAGAGGCAGGATTTATGAATATTTGGAGAGGCATAATATGATTAGGAATAGTCAGCATGGCTTTGGCAAGGGCGGGTCATGCCTTACGAACCTGATTGAATTTTTTGAGGATGTGACTAAACACATTGATGAAGGAAGAGCAGTAGATGTAGTGCATATGGATTTCAGCAAAGCATTTGATAAGGTATCCCATGCAAGGCTTATTGAGAAAGTAAGGAGGCATGGGATCCAAGGGGATATTGCTTTGTGGATCCAGAACTGGCTTGTCCACAAAAGGCAAAGAGTGGTTATAGACGGGTCATATTCTGCATGGAGGTCAGTCACCAGTGGTGTGCCTCAGGGATCTGTTCTGGGACCCTTACTCTTTGTGATTTTTATAAATGACGTAGATGAGGAAGTGGAGGGATGGGTTAGTAAGTTTGCTGATGACACAAAGGTTGGAGGTGTTGTGGATAGTGTGGTGGGCTGTCAGAGGTTACAGAGGGACATTGATAGGATGAAAAACTGGGCTGAGAAGTGGCAGATGGAGTTCAACCCAGATAAGTATGAAGTGGTTCATTTTGGTAGGTCAAACATGATGGCAGAATATAGTATTAATGGTAAGACTCTTGGCAGTGTGGAGGATCAGAGGGATCTTGGGGTCCGAGTCCATAGGACTCTCAAAGCAGCTGCGGAGATTGACTCTGTGGTTAAGAAGGCGTATGGTGTATTGGCCTTCATCAATCGTGGAATTGAAATTAGAAGCCGAGAGGTAATGTTGCAGCTATATAGGACCCTGGTCAGACCCCACTTGGAGTACTGTGCTCAGTTCTGGTCACCTCACTACAGGAAGGACATTGAAGCCATAGAAAGGGTGCAGAGGAGATTTACAAGGATGTTGCCTGGATCGGGGAGCATGCTTTATGAGAATAGGTTGAGTGAACTCGGCCTCTTCTCCTTGGAGTGACGGAGGATAAGAGGTGACCTGATAGAGGTGTATAAGATGATGAGAGGCATTGATCGTGTGGATAGTCGGAGGCTTTTTCCCAGGGCTGAAATGGTTGCCACAAGAGGACACAGGTTTAAGGTGCTAGGGAGTAGGTACAGAGGAGATGCCAGGGGTAAGTTTTTTACTCAGAGTGTGGTGAGTGCATGGAATGGGCTGCCGGCAACAATGGTGGAGGCGGATATGAAAGGGTCTTTTAGGAGACTTTTGGATAGGTACATGGAGCTTAGAAAAATAGAGGGCTATAGGTAAGCCTAGTAATTTCTAAGGTAGGACATGTTCGGCACAACTTCGTGGGCTGAAGGGCCTGTATTGTGCTGTAGGTTTTCTATGTTTCTATGTTTCTAAATTTGACCATCCTAACTGAATGCCACACATTTCTCCTCATCTCCTATCTTCAACAATAACCCAAACATAAGTTGAAATTAGAGCAAGCTGAAAACAAGTTGTTCTCACAGAACTGCCAAAATGAAATACACACAGCATATCAGTAAAAATATGAACCAGGACATTACACACATAACACATGAAGAACTATATTGCAACAAATAAATTAACAAACAATAAGGTGCAAATACGATATGCTACTCGCAGTTCATACATGATGAGACCTAGATAGTGATAGGGAGTTCAGAAGTCTTGCATCCTAAGGGGAAGAGGCTATTTCCCATTCTAACAATTCTTGTCCTAATGCTACAGTACCTCCTGCCTGATGGTAGGGAGCCAAAGAGATTGTTGGATGGACGAGAGGGATCATTGAGAATGCTAAAGACCATGTGTATTCAACGCTCCTGATAAATATCTCTTTTTAAAAGTTTTTTTTAAATTCAATTTTCAAATTTAATTACATAGAATGATATCTACCTTCCCCCCTCCCCTTAACCCTTCCCCCCCGTAACATACCCCGACCTAAAAAAGAGAAAAAAAAAGACAGAACAAAAAGAAAGAAAGAAAGAAAGACTGCCTGGATGTTAGAAGGTCTCCACATGCTCCATGGGATTCGAAATAAATTTAATATATGTATTTGATTCTTTCCCCAGAGGACCAACATCTTTATCATCGGAGCATCTATATATACAATCCTATCTTTTGTAAATAAGGGCGCCAAGTACTCAAAAATGTATCATATTTATTCCTTAAATGATAAGTAATTTTTTCAAGTGGAATACAGCTAAAGATTTCATTATTCCAACGATCCATACTTAAATACGAATCTGATTTCCAAGTAACTGCAACAGCCTTTTTGGCTACTGCCAATGTAATTTTTATAAATTCTTTCTGATATTTATTCAATTTAAGTTTCGGTTTTATCCCTTCAATGTCACCTAATAAAAATAATATTGGGTTATGTGGAAGTTTTGTTCCAATAAAACTCTTAAATTTATCCAAAAAGGTTGAATTTTGAACCAAGACCAAGTAGAATGTAAGAAAGTACCAATTTCTTGATTATACCGAAAACATTGATCAGACAAGTTTGGATTTAATCTATTTATTTTTTGAGGTGTAATATAAAATTGATGTAAAAATTATATTGTACTAATCTCAGGGGATAAATATCTCTGATGGATGGGAGATGGTGTGGATTGGACACATTTCTGGAGGACTCTGCAGTTCATGTTATAAATGTTTCTGGTTTCTGGTTTCTGATTACACCTTTTTTATTGCTATTTTTCAAGTTTTGATCAGGACAGACTCGCTCTGCAGCCTGCAGTCGATGAATGATACAGCGCTGAGATGAACTGAACTGAACTGAACATTTCTGGACTGTTTCAATGACTCTGCAGTTTGATGTTTAATATTCCATGTCTTCTTTAAAAACGCTAATACCAGAAAATCTGCAGATGCTGGAAATTCAAGCAACACACTCAAAATGCTGGTGGAATGCAGCAGGCCAGGCAGCATCTATAGGAAGAAGTACTTTCGACGTTTCGGGTCTGCCAGTGGCCACACATCTTAATTCCATGTCCCATTCCCATTCTGATATGTTAATCCACGGCCTCCTCTACTGTCGAGATGAAGCCACACTCAGGTTGGAGGAACAACACCTTATATTCCGTCTGGGTAACCTCCAACCTGATGGCAGGAACATTGATTTTTCTAACTTCCGTTAACATCCCTGCTCCCGTTCTTACCCCATCCTTTATTTATTTATTTATTTATTTATTTATTTATTTATTTATTTATTTATTTATTTATCTCCCCCCCCCCCCCCCCCCCTCTTTTTTCTCTCTCTGTCCATCTCACAATAACTCCTTGCCTGCTCTCCATCTTCCTCTGGGCTCCCCTCCCCCTTTCTTTCTCCCTCAACCTCCCGTCCCATGATCCTCTCCCTTCTCCAGCCTTGTATCCCTTTTGCCAATCAACTTTCCAGCTCTTAGCTCTATCCCTCCCCTTCCTGTCTTCTCCTATCATTTCGGATCTCCCACTTTCAAATCTCTTACTATCTCTTCTTTCAGTTAGTCCAACAAAGGGTCTCAGCCCAAAACGTTGACCGTGCTTCTTCCTATGGATACTGTCTAGCCTGCTGCGTTCACTAGCATTTTTTGTGTGTTGCTTGAATTTCTAGCATCTGCAGATTTCCTTGTGTTTGCGTTATTGATTTCTCTAACTTCCGTTAATGCCCCTCCTCCCCTTCTTACCCCATCCCTAATTTGTTGTTTTTTCTTCTCTCTTTCCCTCTCACAATAACTCCTTGCCTGTTCTCCATCTTCCTCTGGTGCTCCCCTCCCCCTTTCTTTCTTCCAAGGCCTTCCATCCCATGATACTCCCCCTTCTCCAGCCTTGTATCCCTTTTGCAAGGGTCTTGAAGGGTCTCGACCCAAAACGCCGACTGTTCCTCTTCCTATAGATGCTGCCTGGCCTGCTGCGTTCCACCAGCATTTTGTGTGTGTTCCATGTCTTATTTGCTTGTTTTTGTTGCAATTTGCACAGTTTGTCCTTTTTTTTGCTGGTTGGGTGTTTGATGTTTTCTTTGAACGAGTTCCATGGTGTTTCTTTGCTTTCATGGCTGTCTGCAGGAAGATGAATTTCAGGGTTGTATACTGCATAAATACTTTGATAATAAATGTACTTTGAACTTTGAAGAGTAGATATACAAAAGAAATCGCTTGTCTACCCACTAAATCTGTTCTCACATTGAGTAGATCTCCTGTTGAGACCCTCGTCAAAGGAACTGGCTCCAACCTGATCAGTAAGCCCCTGTGAAGACAGATTGTAAATGTCACAAAGGCATTTCACCGGCTGGAAAAACCAAACCCCCGGGGAGAACAGGCTGTCAAAGATGTCAAACGACACGAATGTTTCATTTACAGACCTCCAAAAGCAGTTCTTCAAAAAACTAAACCTATCAATACATATTTGAAATACCAATACCCCCAACTCATACACCACCACCACTACACCACCATCATCACGTCTACAGAACATTCTGAAATAAGTGCTGCTGTCTATAAGGAAGTTGCAAGTTCTCCTTATCGTCGTGTGGATTTCCTCTGGGTGCTCCAGTTTCCTCCCCCATCCCAAAGAAGAACAGGTTAATAGGCTAATTGGTCACATGGGCATAACTGATGGCACAGATTTATTAGGCAGGAAGGGACTGTGCTCCATCACTAAATTAAAAAAATAAACTAAAAACATTTAGATTAACAAATTTAAATCAATTTCATTCAAAACAATTATTAGCTGTAGCCTGCCATCCTCCTGTATTGAAAAGCACGGACTCACTGAACCTGCACCAGGTACAGAGGACACATTGCTCAGTGTAACTCCTGAAAAAAAACTCTGGTGGGAATTCACACTTATGGAGCCCAATATCACGAAGCAGTCGAGTGGACAGTGGCGATCAAGGTGACTGTGTGAGAGTCCAGGGAAATCTGATCAGAAGATCCTAGTTATAGGAGCAGAGCAGAATTAGGGCATTCAGCCCATAGAGACTGCTCTGCCATTCAATCATGGCTGATTTTATTTCAGTTTCTGAACCCCATTCTCAAGCCTACTTCCTGTAATTCTTTCATTATCGTTTATTTTCTTATTGATATTCAGAGCAGAATAGGCCCTTCTGGCCGAGCCATCCAGCAATCCCCCAAATTAATCCTTGCCTTAATCACAGGACAGGTTACAATGACCAATTAACCTACCATCACCTTTGGATATCTTTGGACTATGGGAGGAAACCAGAGCATCTGGAGGAAACCCACGCCTTCCACAGGGAAAACATACACACTCTTTACCAAGCCCCTCTCCAATCAAGTTCTCCATGATTTTTGAAGCAGATGCTGGCAGAAGACCAAAAAATGGAGACGCTGAATTACACCATCATGTCTGCTTGGCCATTCAGTCATGGCTCAACTGCTGGCCTCTGCACACCTTCGGCCATCCTGTTTTGGCTTCATTGAAATTCAAAGTGGTTTCCTTAATCAGCTGCCAATTGACAATGCCTGTTTTAAACTTGAACAAACTGTCTGCATGGGGTTTTTCTGAAAACATACAGTAAGTCCCATGTGAAGCTTTTTTAAAGGAAGATAAAGGGAGATTCATCCTTTAAGAACATAATATAGAATGTGCACCAGCATGCACAGAAAGATAGCTGACTGTCATGAGAGAAAGATCAATGGTCAATTGCTGATAAACAGAATGAGAAGTGATGTGTCCTGCATAGTGTCGTCTCCTCCTCTGTTCTTGGCAGTCAGAGGTACATACTTTGAATGGCAGCATAAAGAATTATTGTTGTTCTTTTCTGCGCCTTGTGGTGCGTCAGGCAGCAACCTTGCTGTTTCTTTAGCGTTTTTGCTTTTTTTTATGAGGCCGAGTTGCTAGCTCGATGTTCAACCCAGCACGGGTGGAAAACATACAAGGAGCCAGCTGGATTTGAACTTGGGACCACTCGCCTCAAAGTCCAGTGCGGATGTCACTAAACTACCAGCCAGCATAATTTAAAGAATATGAACTTGAAATTTGCTGCAATCTTAAAAGAAAGGTTTCCTAAATGACAAGGACTGGAAGAAAATCTGTACAGTTAAACTAAAAGATCAGACAGGGTCAAATGTGACTTAACATATATATTTCTAACGTAAAAAGTTGTGGAAATGGAATAACAAGGAATTGTGTATTTTTAACGGAATTCAAATACATAAATCTCTGAACGTGTGTATGCTGGCAATGTTAATATACGTGCTGTATTTATCATAGGTGTTTTAGTTCAATAGCAATAATAACACTGCAAGAGATCGTATGGGATTTTAGAGAATCATGTCTTGTCAATAAAAGGTGTAGTGACCATTTAATTTATAATAACTAGGTATCATAGATGAGGATACATTGTTATAAGGTGAATCTTCAGGTAGTCAGACGTAGAAAGTGTTCAGTGCATTAAATAGTGCTTTGAAGGCTAATTCATTTACTGTGTTACACTCTCTATGGTGTATGAGGCCAGGAGTCTTGAGCAAAGACACTCATATAAAAACCTCTCATTCATTCCAGAGCTAGTTAAAGGAAATGGATATTTAGTAATGGTTGCAGACTGGAGAGGTACTTCAGTTGAGTATTGTCCTGAGGCTGAGTTAAGGGATCTCTTGGATCTTACTTCAAGGACGTATTAGAGGTTTGAGGGTAGGATCTGTGTAATTGGGGTCAGGGGACATTTGGTAAGATTGCATTGGGGCGACGTGGAGATATGTCTCTGCCAAAGGAAGGGCGAGGTGCTTTTTCCCTCCGCTAGCCTGTGGGTTACCCTTGGGCAAGGTGTAGCACCTGTTTACCCCCCCCCCCCCAACCGATCAATGTCACATGAAGCCATGGGAACAGATGGTGGATGGTTGTATGAGCAGCTGGTGCCTATCATGTCCTGGTATTGCAACCACTGATGCCAGGAAGACAATCTCCAAAGAGTATTGATAATGGCTCAGGTCACCTGTCTTGTAGATACACTGCCCAGAAGACGGCATTGGGAAACAACTTCTGCAGAAAAAAATTGCCAAGGACAATCATGGTCATGGAAGGACAATGATCGCCAATGTCATGTGACATGGCACATAATGAATGAATGACTACTGGAGCAAAGGTGGTCAAGGATGCAGATGGCTGATTTGAGAGGACTATAGAGATGTGATAGGGGTAGGAGACCAGAGGTGTCTGGCTTTAAATGGTAACTGAAGTGAGTAGGATAGGAACAAAAAGAAAATAAAAATTTTGAAGAGTATTAAATAGAACCATGCACCAGATCAACTAGGTAAGGCTGATGCTCTTTAAATCACACAAAAGCAGACTTATAAGTGGCCAGTTCTGAATCTGGGTAATTCCACATACAAATGAATTTCAGAACATGGTAGATGTGATTGTATTGCAATGGAATTTCCTTACATAGTGCACAAAAACTACATATTAATGCGTAAATGTTAATTGGAGTCTTAATGGAGAACTTTCTAAAAAATGAGGAGAACTGCAATTCCTTTGACATTGGCAGCTGAAACTGTCACTGTGATTGTGTCTCAGATTGAGTAGTATGGATAGTCCTGGATTTTGTTTTAGTTTTCGGAGTGATATCTTTCAATAGTCTGGAGTGGAAAACTGTGACAGTCACAAACCCTGACTGCGTCTGTGAATATGTTTGGCTGCAGGTTGCTTGGCAGCATGTAGAGTGCCACAGACATGTAACATTTCACCAGTTGTCACTCAGGAAATAACTAATACTTCTCGGTACACAGAGTTGGGGTTGTCTGTCATGTCAACAATGATAGGAAACCTGAGCAGGAGAGTTTTTAAAGTGAAAAAGCTGTCACACTAGGGCAGTTCCACTCTCTCGACCTCAAAAATCTGGATCAAGTGGTACAAACAAGTGTCACAAATTGGGGTATTCCTTGGTTGCATTGAACGACGTTGGCATCTTCTGTGCCTCGTCATGCCCTTTGCTCTCCATGGAGCATTGCACAAATGCCTTTGTGCCCATTGGATTTCACTGTAGATCTCATCTGCCAGTCACATGCCAGGACAGGCACGTCCTGGCGTATGAGTCTGACAGCTACCCTCACCTGGTTTCGCCCACCTGTCGAAGATGTGTATAGGGTGTGGATGCTGTCACATGCAAACAGCAGCTAGGAGCCACAGCTGAGAGCTGACTGTCCAGTGGTGTTATGTTTTGTAACTTCAAAACATTCAACCAAATCAAAGGAAGACACAGGAGCCTAAAATGTTAGTCCAACCGAGTTTTACTTTCGGCAAGGCACACGTGTATCATGTGGTAGGGTGATGATGTAGGCAATTCACATATTTATATATATATAACTTGTAATAAATTATTTTAAATAACAATGCTTGATCTATATATATATATATATACACACACACATAACAGGTGGGGCCCAACCAAAGGTGGGTTAGCTGCCCCAAAGTGGACACGACAAACCCATTCACCAGAGGTGCTGCCCCTCCTGGAGTAACTCTTTGTCTAACAGCTTATTATTCATATTTTCTAATTATGCTATTCTTTATCAGTGCCAGATAACTGATCTAAACAGATTTTTTTTTAAATTTTAAATTTTGTTAAAGCTTTAAACATCCCAGTTCTATATTTCCATCATCTCATAGATAAACCTTATGATTGAATTCTATACTGAGGCACATTCCTCATCAGACTTTGCTCTTTCTTTTCTCAAACTTCACCAAGTATCAGGAAGAAAACTGAACATTTTCCTGCAAATGCTGATAGCAAGAACATACTCTCAGTGGCCACTTTATTAGGTACACCTGCTCACTAATGCATGTATCTAACCATGCAACAGCAACTCAGTCCATAAAGGCATGCAGACTTGGTAGAGGTTCAGCTGTTGCTCAGACCAAACATCAGAACGGAGAAGAATTGTGATCTAAATGACGTTGGCTGTGGAATGATCGTTGGTGCCAGTTAGTATGGTTTGAAATTGCTGATCTCCTCAGATTTTTATGCACAGCATTCTCTAGAGTTTACAGAGTGGTGTGAGAAACAAAAAAAAAAATTCCAGTGAGAGGCATTTCTGTGGGCAAAAATGACCTCTTAATGAAAGGGGTCAGAGGAAAATGGCCGGACTGGTTCAAGCTGGCAGAAAGATGACAATAACGTAAATAACCACACGTTACAACGGTGGTGTGCAGAAGAGCATCACTGAATGCACAATGCATTGAAACTTGACGTGGGTGACCTACAGAAGCACTACACCACAGATATACATGGAGTGACCACTTCATTAGGTACAGCAAGTGCTGAAATCGCCTACCCTCAGTGACTGGGAAAGTCGTGGAGTCTATTATTAAGGATGAGGTTTCGAGGTACTTGGAGACTTATGATAAAATAGGTCAAAGTCAGCATGGTTTCTATGAAGGGAAACCTTGCCTGACAAATCTGTTAGAGTTTTTCGAGGAAGTAACAAGCAGGGTGGACAAAGGAGAGGTAGTGGATGTCATTTACTTGGATTTTCAGAAGGCATTTGATAAGGTGCCTCACATGAGGCTGCTTAACAAGATAAAATCCTATGGTGTTACAGGAAAGATACTGGCATGGATAGAGGAATGGCTGACAGGCAGGAGCCAGTGAGTGGGAATAAAAGGGGCCTTTTCTGGTTGGCTGCCAGTGACTAGTGGCGTTCCTTAGGTGTTGGTATTGGGACCGCTACTTTTCACATTGTTCGCCAGTGATTTAGATAATGGAATTGATGGCTTTGTGGCAAAGTTTGCAGATGATACAAAGATAGGTGGAGGGGTAGGTAGAGCTGAGGAAGCAATGTAATTGCAGCAGGACAACACCACTGTCAATGGCCGAATGAGCATGTAGGAGGAAGACCGAAAATCTGGCGGAGTGGTGCCACAACAACAACCTCTTACTCAATGTCAGCAAGACCAAGCTCCAATGCCATATTTAAGTTTACTGCCAACACTACTGTCATTGTATGAATCAAAAGTGGCGATGAATCAGCATGTAGGAGGGAGATTGAAAATCTGGCTGAGTGGTGCCACAACAACAACCTCATACTCACTGTCAGCAAGACCAAGAAGCTGATCATTGACTTCAGGAGAAGGAAACCAAAGGCCTACAAGTCAGTTCTTATTGGAGGATCGGAGGTGGAGAGGGTCAGCAACCTTAAATTCCTCGGTGGTATTATTTTGGAGGACCTGTCCTGGGCCCAGCACATAGTGCATTATGAAGAAAGGATGGCAGCGCCTCTGTTTCCTTCGGGGTTTGTGGAGATTTGGCATGACATCTAAAGTTTTGACAAACTTCTTTAGATGTGTGTGAGAGTATTTTGATTGGTTGCATCACACTTTGGTATGGAAACACCTATGCCCTTGAATGGAAAATCTTACAAAAAGTAATAGATGTCGCCCAGTCCATTACGATAAAGCGTTCATAACCATTGAGCATATCTACATGAAACATTGTTGTAGGAAAGCAGCATCCAACATCATGGACCCCCACCACCCAAGACGTGCTCTCTTCTCACTGCTGCCATCAGAAAAAAGATAGAGGAACCGCAGGATTCACGACATCAGGTTCAGGAATCATCAGGCTCTTGAACCAAAGAGGATAACTTCACTCAACTTCACTCACCCTATCATTGAAATGTTCCCCACAACCAATGGACTCACTTTCAAGAACTCTTCATCTCATGTTCTCGATATTTATTGCTTATTTATTAATTATTATAATTTCTTTCTTCTTCTATTTGCATAGTTTGTTATCTTGTGCATTTGTATACCCAAGTTGGATGGTCTTTCATTGATTCAATTATGATTATTACTCTAAAGATTTATTGAGTATGCTCATAAAAAAATGAATCACAGGATTGTATATGGTGACATATATGTATTTTGATAATAAATTTACTTTGAAATTTGAAGCTCTTACCATTTGGTGAACTCCCAATTTACCTCGTTGTGACTGCTGCACTATATTGGTCTACCTACACTGTACTTTCTCCATAATGGTTATACTATGTACATTCTGCCCTGACGAAGGGTCTCAACTGTTTATTCCGTTCCGTAGATGGTGCCTGATGTGCTGAGTTCCTCCAGCATCTTATGTGTGTTGCTCAAGATATCCCTCATCTGCAGAACCCCTTGTGTTTACTATATTCTGCATTCTCTTTTCCTTTTTACTACCTTGATAGGTTTATGAATGGAATGAGCTGTCTAAATGGCACATAAACAAAAGCTGTTCTCGCTACAGGTGACAATAATAAGACAATACAAATATCAGTGTAGACACAAGAGATTATAGACGCTGGAAACTGAAGAAACAAATAATGCACTGGAGGAACTAATCAGGTCAACTAGCATCTGTTGGAAGAAAGAAATTATCGACACTGCACAAAGGAATTATCGACACTGCACAAAGGAATTATGAACACTGCACAAAGGAATTATCAACACTGCACAAAGGAATTACCAACACTGCACAAAGGACTTGCAGTGTTTCAACCCAAAATGTCAACAATTCCTTTCCTCTCACAGATGCTGCTCGGTCTTCTGAGTTCCTCCAGCAATTGCTCACTGTTCCAGTACCAATATTCTAACATTCTAGGCTCACTGATGTTCCATTTCCTTCCTGCCTTTGTTTCCTTGTTGATAAGAGGTTTTGGGTTTGAGAAATGCTGATAAATAACACTTGATAAGTAATTGCAGTGTATGGTACAGACTGTGCACACTGAAGCAATAATATTTCCTCAGGGAGGAATAATATTTCCCCAGGGTGAAGAATTAGGGGCAGATATGATGACGAGGTCAAATAAATTTCAGTCGATGAAATGAAAGAAATATCAGAATCAGGTTTAATATCACTGGAATATGCTGTGATGTCTTTGTGGCAGCGATACAATGCAGTACAATAATAATAGAGAAAATGTGAATTACGATACATATAATAGTTAAATTAAGCAAGCAGTGCCAAATAATAGTAGTGAGATAGTGTTCATGAGTTTAATGTCCATCCAGAAATTGGATGGCAAAGGGGAAGAAGCTGTTCCAGAACCATTAATTGTGTACCTTCAGGCTTCTGTACCTC
The DNA here is from genome assembly GCF_030028105.1 of Mobula birostris. Taxonomy (NCBI): domain Eukaryota; kingdom Metazoa; phylum Chordata; class Chondrichthyes; order Myliobatiformes; family Myliobatidae; genus Mobula; species Mobula birostris. The sequence goes on along the minus strand of NC_092390.1, from coordinate 55,088,304 downwards.
CTTCCTCATGGTGGCAATGAGAAGAGGGCATGTCCAGGGTGAGGGGGTCCTTAGTGATGTATGCCACCTTTTTGAGGCATTGCTCCTTGAAGATGTTCTGGATATTACGGAGGTTAGTGACTCTTTGCGGCTTATTTCGATCCTGTGCTGTAGCCCTCCCCAGCACCCATACCAGGTGCATAGAGAAGGCCTGGAAGATCATTGGGGATACTAGTCACCCTAACCATAAACCGTTTCAGCCTCTTCCGTCTGGCAAATGGTACCACAGCATTAAAGCCAGGACCAACAGGCTACGGGACAGCTTCTTTCTATAAGCCATTAGTCTTATAAATCCACATGTCTGTACATCGTGATGGAGTCATAGCGCAAAGATCTTTACTCCCTCACGTTGTGGGACAGATGTAAAATTTAAATAAATTCAATTCAATTCAGAAGGCGATGCAGCCACATGAAAATAGATTATACGTCATAGACATATTCAAAAACCAATTGTATTCACCCTGACTAAGTTGTGAGTGAGGGATTGTGATGATAAATGAAAGCAGAGCATTAAAAGAACATCATCCATAATTCAGCTGGATTAGTTTGATTAGCTTTCTTGCGGAGAGGTCTAAGAATCTTTTTTCCTTAGACTAAATGATGCAGAATTAATCACCCTGTCTAGATAATTGAAAGGCATGTAACACCTATTGTGTTGAGAAGTCCTTTATTCTTATCTGGCTGTGAACAGTAAAGACAGAAATTCTGACACAGGACAAGAGCAGCTAGAAGCTGTAAACTGTTATGCAACATCCTTTATTTGATATCATTACAAGATGATGTTGTACTGCCAAATTAAATGGGCCTGAAAATAATGGCTGCTTTCTGAGCTTGCTCCTCTATGAAATCAGGCAGCTGGTGATTTGTGTGAAGTCTTCAATCACTGTGTTTATTCATTCTGCCTTTAGAAAGATTGAACAAGTACACACGGGAAAGACAAGCACATTCAGTTCAGGCCACAAGGAAATGCTTCAGCCTCACCTCTGCATTTCACAATTGTATAAGTAGATTTTCAACCGCACAACTGAAAGCTCAAAGGACCCCTTACAGCAATTGCTGACACGACTGAAACCAAGAAGTTATCCGTGGCAAGTCTGAATTCTGAAAACTAATATTGCCAGATGCAATTCATCAACTTTGAGCATCATTTGCGAATGCAGCTGAAGACGACTTGGCACAATTTTTTTCTGGTATTCAGAGAGAAAGTTGTGTCCCCATCGTTGCCAATTATGCAGCCTGTACTGTTGACCAGAGTCATAGAGCAACACAGCATGTATGCAGACCCTTTGGCCCAATGAGTCCATGCTGACCCAGTTAGTCCCAATTTCCTGTGTTCAGTCCATTTCCCTCTAAGCCCCAGATGGGATCAACTACCAGATCCAACAGCCAAGGAGGAGGTGCTGCAACGCTTCGTGGAGGGTCAAGGGAAAGACAAGGCACAGAAGGTGTTGTGGTTATCCACTGCAGCCAAGGAAGTTCCCGGTCGTGACGATTTTTCGTACCACTAGACCAAGACTTTTGAAGCCAAGAGAGTGCTCCAGTGCAATGGCTTTTTCACTATAAACCTTCTCCCGCACAGGTTACATCATCTTCAGAAAGGACGGACAACCAACATGCTTATTATACTACTACTTTATTTCATTGTATCGCTGTTTTAGTTTTATTAGTTTTTATTGATTCAAGATAGTTTGTTTTGCTAGTTTTTCAATAAAGGATCGAATACTTTCTTTGACTGTGAAACCTTATTATTGGATTGCCTCAGAAGGCTCGGGATTAACCCTTCCTGTGCTTAATCTCCGAGCGCTGTTACTTTGTTCGAGTAGCCGCCACCTGCTCTATTCCAGAACAAACCTGAATGCTCCGATGAATCAAACCAAGAAGAAACTGGATGGAATAGAATAAAGGTGTCCTTGGGAAAACAGAAGTGTGAATAGGACATTTTGCTGACAAAATGGTACGGCTGTGTGGAGTTAAAATAACACTCTAAATCCAACTGCGTATGATAAACAAAATCTGAGCCCCACTTTGCAAGCAGATATGGTTAAAAGGATCAAAGCTATGCTCAGAGATTAACCTCTCCCATGTCCAATATACCTGAAAGTTCAGTAAAATTGTCAGCAGTACCTGACCATCAATATGTGCAAAGGGTTCAACTCATACATTACCTATGGAGTGACATCTTTACCCAAGGAGTTCCTGGCATAGAAGGATGAAACCTCAGAATAGATCATTGCATTGTGTTTCTTTCTTCCAGTACGTTGACACCAGTGGTGATATGACACTGCAGTTGATTTCAGATATTGTTTCATTCAAGTGAAGCTATAGCAGCACTCTGCTCCCTAGATTTTTGATATGGTTTCAGATAGTATAGCCTCCAAAGACCCTGATCTAAACATCATCAGGATTACCTCAGAATCATAATCAGGTTTAATATCATCGGCATATGCCCTGAAATTTGTTACCTTTGCGGGCAACAGTAGAAAGCAATACATAATAATAGAAAAGGATGGTGAATTACTGTAAGTATATATACATTAAATAGTTAGATTAATTAGGTAGTGCAAAAATAAAAATGAAAAAGTAGTGAGGTAGTGTTCATGGGTTCAATGTCCATTCAGAAATTGGAAGGCAGAGGGGAAGAAACTGTTCCAAATCTTCAGGCTTCTGTACCCGCTTCTTGATGGTAGCAATGAGAACAAGGCATGACCTGGGTGATGGGGGGTGGTGGTGGTGGGTCCTTAAAGATGGATGCTGCCTTTTCGAGGCACCGCTCTTTGAAGATGTTCTGGATAGTACAGAGGCCACTGCCCATGATGGAGCTGACTAAGTTTACAACTCCCAGCAGCTGTGCAGTAGCCACACCCCCATCCCCATAGCAGATAGTGATGCAGCCAGTTAGGATATTCAGTGAGACAGCCAAAGTCTGCAGAAGAACTGTGGCAAGTTCCCCAAGTTGCTTAGAATAACCTACCAGCCTATTTTCTTATGCAGCCTCTATCTCTTTCAGCATTGTATTACAGCTTGGGGCAGTCCGGAGTTCAGAGTTCAATCCTGGTGTCCTGTGTGCGGAGTCTGTACATCCTCCACGGGGAATGTGTAGGTTTCCTCTGGACATTCCAGCTTCCCCGCCACAACTCAGAGATGTACCAGTAAGTAGGTTATTATAAATTGACCTGTAATTAGGCTAGGGTTAGACTGGGGTTGCTCAGACAACACTACTCAGAGGGCTAGAAGGCCCGATTCCTTGCTTTATCTCGAAGTAAGTAAGTAATAAGTAAATTAATTAATTAAATTAAACAACTCTCCTCTAAATAGATAAAAATCTAGAAAATTTCCACAGAAGCAGGCCATCCAGCCCTTTGAGTTTGCTTCATCATTCAACACAATCATGGTTGTTCATCCACATCCAGAAACTATTCCAGCCTTCTCCCCACATCCCTTAATCACTCTAGCACTAAGAAAAGTATTGACCTCCTTGAATGTATTTGAATAGAAAATTCCACAGATCCGCCATTTCTTGGTGAAGAAATGCCTCCTGCTCCAAATGGCATAACCTATATGCTGAGGCCGTGAGCTCTGCTTTTGGCCTCTCCAGCCAACAGGTACATCCTTCCAGAACCAGCAACGAATTACTATTAGAATTTTGTATGTTTCTGAGACATCCCCTCTCATTCTTCTATCCTCCAGTTCATGACATACCAATCTTTCCTATTGTGTTTGAAATGAGTAGTCAGTCTAAAACAAGGGGTTCCCAACCTGGGCTCCACAGACCACTCAGTTTGTGATAGGGGTCCTTGGCATAAAAAAGGATAGGAACCCCCGATCTAAAAGGAACATGAAGCAACCTCTCATCCTCCACTATTTAAACTGTTTTTTTAAATCCAAAAAGGTAATCACTGGGTGTTACGTTTCAGAACAGAAAAGGTCCTTGGATTCCACTAACAGATCATTAGCTGTGATCCCACTATTTCCTACAGAGATTTTCTTAGGCGCTTATAGAGGATGATTGTGACAACAGAGTAAACAAGATGAAAGCCAAACAAGGCTTTTATTTTAAGTTATATTACTTCCAAAATTATTACCCAAGGCTGACAGATATGAACAGGATTGCAGCATTCAGATTTATCTCTACTATCAAAAGCTATCAAAGGAAGTCATTACAGAAAATATCACTCAGTAGATGGGGAAAAATTGCCTCAAGATATGGTGCTAATGCACTGATTAATATTTGTCTTGCTAATGCATAGAGTGCTTTCAGATTTTGTCACAAGCATAGATATGCCAGGTGGTTATGTGTGTTGTGGTAGTGGTGAATTAATAAGGAAGTCCATGGGATTATCAGTTGATTTTGGAAAGCAGAACTAGATAGAAAATCAGTTGCTACCAATAGTCAAGGGGTAATAACTGCTCGTGAACCTGGTGATTTGATTCCAGCACTTTCTTCCTGATGGCAGCAGAGAGAAGAGAGCAAGTCCTGGGTGGTGAGGGTCCCTGATGATGGATGCTGCTTTTCTACAACAGCATATTATGCCGGTGTGCTCACTGGTGGGGAGGGTTTTACCCATGATGTACTGGGTCGTATCCACTACTTCTTGGAAGATTCCCCATTCAAGACCATTGGTGGTTCCATACCAGGCCTTGATGCAGCCAGTCAATATACTCTCCACCACACACCTGTAGTGACCCCGTAGGTTTCCTCTCACAGTCCAAAGGTGTACTGGTGAGTAGGTTCAGTGCTGATTGTAAATTGTACCGTGCTTAGGCTCGGGGTTGCGGTTGGTGCGGCTAGAAGGGCTGGAAGGGCCAATTTCGCACCGTACTTCAATGAATAACTAAAGGACAGGGAAGAAGAGAGGCAGAGGCTCATTTCATTGCAGCTGAATTAAAGATCACCAACAATTCTGCAGCAGGACTTCTAATGAAGATGAGAAATCCCTTATCTGTGTTCAGTCTGCAGACCGCTGGCACTGAAAACCTGACCAAAAACTAGATATGTGTTTCCACAGAGGGCTATTTCTCCAAAATCCATCATTCTATAATTACACTCAGCCTTTGGGTCCTTCCTAATCATCAGTAGCCAGACCTCCAGCTCCGCAGATTCCATTTCCTATATTGCAAAGTGTATTACCTCCCGACACTGGCTCTTCCCCTCTCAATGCTTCACTGATCACTCACTTTTGCAAAGGCTTACAACTTTGACCTTTGTCAAAGTAATTTACCGTTTCATCTCCAAGAGCTCCTTCTTTGAAAAATTGTCACTTCCCATATACAGTATACGGCATGGCAGCGTAGAAGTTAGCGTAACACTTTATCGCACCAGTGACCCAGATTTACTGCTGTCGCAGACTATAAGGAGCTTGTACAGTACTGTGCAAAAGCCTTAGCTGCGTGTATATAGTTAGGGTGTCTAAGATATTTACACAGTCAACGTAGAGTGGAGAGCAGGTTTGTAAATTTCACAAGGCCAGAGCATGTTGAGAATGGCGAGGATGGGAGAGGTGTGGGACAGGTGGCAGAGATGTGCTGGGGGGGGGGGTGGAGAGGTGGAGTGGGGTGGATGCAGACACACCCAGCCCTGAGACACCAGACAAGGACATTTGATTCCATACAATTGGTTTATTGATCATTACAGAATGCCTCTGTGGTGCTTTCCACTCCCTCCCCTTGCCTTTCCGATTTTCCCAACCATGATCCTCTCTCCCTGCCCCCTTCTCACTCTCAATCCACAAGAGAAACCCATATCAGAACCAGGTTTACAATCACTCACATGTATTATGAAATTTGTTTTTTTTTCACAGCAGCAGTACAGTGCAATTACAGTACTGTGCAAAAATTTTTAGGCATCCTACCTATGCAGTAAATATATATCTATGCCTTTGTACAGTGCTGTATGTTCCACCAGAGACCACATGTGTTTCCCCTGGATTCTCTAGTTTTCTCCTGGAATTCCAAACACATGCAAGTTAGGGTTAGTAAATTGTGGGCATGCTATATTGATGCCAAAGGCACGTTGACACTTGTAGGCGGCCCCAGCACGTGCTTGAACTGTGTTGGCCATTGACATAGACAACACATTTCACTATATGTTTCGATGCTTCAATGCACGTGACAAATAAAGCTAATCTTTACGGCTATTTCTGATGAATGAACTGGTAGTTAGCTCCTGGCCACTCCACCCACAATAGCATCAAGTCATTCAGACAAATTGGGAAAAACATACATCTTTGATCAGTTACCTAGCTGAGCTCTACAGCATCACCTTCATTGTACTCTATGGCCAAATCTAGTTCCATTGACTTCAGTCCATCTTCACCCCAGATCCTCATCTTTGCTGTCAATAAACGACCCTGTGTCCAACACATTCAATATACAGTGCCTATAGTTGGAAGTTTTCACATTTTATTGTTTTATAACATTGAATCACAATGGATTAATTTGACTTTTTTGACACCGATCAACAGAAAAAGGCTCTTCCGTGTCAAAGTGAAAACAGATCTCTACAAAGCGCCCTAAGTTAATTACGAATGTAACCCCAGGTTCGGCTAGCGACTTAGTTTAGGGGAAGGCAGCCTCCAGCCCGGCCAAACTTAAGAAATCTTTTTTGGGTGGATGCCGCGTGATGTGTTCCCCTTTTACAAATCAGTACCATGATAACAGACGGTATACTATATGCAATTAAACGATTAAGCTTTATAATTCTTAATTTGACTATAGGGTTAGTAAAGAAAAAAAAAAGAAAAGGGCCCATTCTCATGAAACAGTCTAATGCGCAACGTTGAAGCTCACTGTTTTCCCGTTGGTTCATTCTCCATTGATTCTCCCCCACCCCTCCCCCTGGGCATTGACACCTAACCTCATTCCAAGTCCACTCCATCCTGCAGTCTACGACCTCTCTGTTCTGGTATCTTCTCTCTCCATCTTCTGCTGAACAAAAGCCTGCGAAACCTTCACTTGGGCCCACAAGAAAGAAAAATATCTCCTCTCATTGGACGCTGCACATTCCAAAGCCCCTGTTATCTCTACTCGTAACCCAAACACTGCGCTACAGAGAAACCATTACATTAGCAGTGAAACCTTTTCCAGGTTGTTATAGAAATATAAAATACAAAATAATAGATTGTATAAGTATTCACCTTCCTTTAATATGACACATCAAATCATCATTGTTGCGGCCAATTGGTTTTAGAAGTCACATAATTAGTTAAATGGAGATTTGTTTTTGGAGACCTGTGTGCAGTCAAGGTGTTTCAACTGATTGTAGTAAAAATCTACAGGTATCTGGAAGGTCCAACTGCTGGTGAGTCAGTTGTCTGGCAAAAACTACATCATGAAGACAAAAAGAACACTCCAAGCAACTCTGTGAAAGGTTATTGAAAAGTACAAGTCAGGCAATGGAAACAAGAAAATTTCCAAGTCACTGATGTATAGTTAAGTCAATCATCAAGAAGTGGAAAGAATATGGCACAGTTGTAGATCTGCCTAGAGCAGGTTGCCCTCAAAAACTGAGTGACTGTGCAAGAGGGGACCGGTGAGGGAGGCCACCAAAAGACCTGTGACAACTCCAGAGGAGTTACAAGCTTCAGTGGCTGAGATGGGAGAGACTGTTGTCCAGGTGCTTCACCAGTCACAGCTTTATGGGAGAGTGGCAGAGAGAAAGTGTTTGTTGCAAAAATCTCACATGAAATCTCAGCTAGTGTTTGCCAGAAGGCATGTGGGCAGTGGTGCAGTGCTAGCCCGAGCGCACCGGAGCGCGTCCGGTGCATCTTTAAGATAAAAGCCGAAATAAGCAAGCTAATTAATTAGGTGCCGCCCAGGGTGATTTGAGTATCTCAGAAACTGATGATCTCCTGGGATTTTTATGCACTACAGACCTTGGAGTTTACAAAGAATGGTGCCAAAAACAAAAAAATCCAGCAAGTGGATTTAACAAGATGTTTTTGCTCATAGAATAGCCACTCACTGGATGTTTTTCTGTTTTTGGCACTATTCTTTGTAAACTTCAGAGTCTGTTGTGCGTAAAAATCCCAGGAGATCAGCAGTTTCTGAGATACTCAAATCACCCTGGCCGGCACCTCATTAATTAGCTTGCTTATTACGGCTTTATTCTTACAGATGTGCCGGACGCGCTCTGGTGTGCTCCGGTTAACACCACACCACTGCACGTGGGGGACTCTGAAGTCACCTGTAAGGAAGTTCTATGGTCTAATGAACCCAAAATTGAGCTTTTTGCCCATCAGACTAAACACAATGCTTGGCATAAGCCAAACACTGCATATCATCAAAAACGCACCTTCCCTACCGTGAAGCATGGTGATGGGTGCATCATATTGAGGAGATGCTTCAGTGCAGCAGGCCCTGGAAGGCTTTTGGAGGTAGAGGGTAAAATGAATGCAGCAAAATACAGGGTAATCCTGGGGAAAACCTGATACAGTCTGCAAGAGAACTGTAACTCAGGAGAAGATTTCTTCTAGCAGGGCAATGACCCGAAACATAAAGCCAAAGCTACACAGGAATGGCTTAAAATCAACAAAATTAATGTCCTGGAGTGGCCAAGTCAGAGTCTAGACCTCCATCCAATTGAGAATTTGTGGCTGGACTTGAAAAGGGATGTTCATTCATGATCCCCATGCAATCTGCCAGAGCTTCAGTGGTTTTGTAAAGAAGAATGGGGAAAAATTGCAGTGTCCAGATGTGCAAAGCTGATAGACCCATCCACACAGACTCAAGGCTATAATTGCTGCCAAAGGTGCATCTACTAAATACTGACTTGAAGGAGGTGAATACTTTTGCAATCAATTATTTTGTGCTTCATACTTGTAATTAATTTAGATCACTTTGTAGAGATGTGTTTTCACTTTGATACAGAGTCTTTTTCTGTTGATCAGGGTCAAAAAAGCCAAATTAAATCCACTATGATTCAATGTTTAACCAATCAAAGTGGGAAACGAAGACTTGGAATGGTAATACGAGGAAATCTGCAGATGCTGGAATTTCAAGCTACATACATCAAAGTTGCTGGTGAATGCAGCAGGTCAGGCAGCATCTCTAGGAAGAGGTACTGTTGACGTTTTGGGCCGAGACCCTTCGTCAGGACATTCGTTGGAATGGTATTGGTGTCCTAAACTCCATATGCCATTGGCACATAGAACGTAAATGGTCTAAGCAGAGAAACATTTCTCAAGCTACCCACTCAGCTGCCAATCAAGCAGCTTGTGCTTCACTTACGGCTGAGTCAATATGCCCCATATTGGCCTCATTAGCATCCACAGAACTGGAGTGGAAGCAGGTCACTCTCAGAAGACAATTGCCTAAGATAAAAAATGGTTGTTCAAATCTCAGCAGATAATTAATACATGAATCCCTTGGCCAAACAAATAATGTCTCAGAAGATGTATGTCAGATGTTGTATTACTGAAGCAAAGCACAAGATACCAGGAGGCACTAGGATGTTTCCAAAGTTGCTCGGCTCTTCCGTTGGGAGAACATTGAAATGGTTCCAAAATTCTGACTGGATCAAGTTATGTCAGATGCTAGATGCACCAGGATTATTAATATGCATTCCAGCAGCAGTTCAAAGCAGCATAGTTGTTCCTGTTGGCAGCCAAGGCCAGGAACTGCAGCATCCTCAGCCTCTCAGGAGCGCTGTTGTGATGAGAATCTGAGCTACAGCCTTTGATCAAAGTGGGCATTTGGCTATACTATAGTACCTTATATGTGGTCTGTGTTTCCTTAATGTTTATCTTTATGTCAGTGGCTCTGATTCTGGATTGTGCTCCCTGAGCTCTATGGATTATTGATGTATGGGATTTGAGGACAATGTATTAAATCTCAGCGCCCTTTGATAGGGAAGATTATCTTCTAAATTGTGAGAGACTGAAAGGTATTGGCCTTCAGAGGAACTTCAGTGTCCTTGTAGACAAATCACTGAATGTCTTTTGGGGGGGGGGGTGGTGAACCCTCGCAGGGTGGCAGGCCCCAATGGAGTACTTGGTAAGGTTCTGAAAACTTGTGCCAACCAAATGGCGGGTGTATTCAAGGACATTTTCAGCCTCTCACTGACACGGAATGGAGTTCCCGCCTGCTTCAGAAGGGCAACAATTATACTTGTGCCCAAAAAAATTAGTGTGAGCCACCCTAATGACTATTGTCCAAAAGTACTCACATCTAAAGTGAGGAAATGCTTTGAGAGGTTGGTCATGGCTAGAATTAATTCCTGCCTCAGCAAGGACCTGGACCCACTGCAATTTGCCTATCAGCACAATAAGTCTATGGTAGACACATAGACCTTGGTGGCTCTTCATATGGCCATAGATCACCTGGACAATACAGACATGAATGTCAGGATGCTGTTTGTTGACTGTAGCTCAGCGTTTAACGCCATCATTCCCACAACTCTGATCAATAAGCTACAGAACCTGAGCCTCTGCACCTCCCTCTGCAACTGGATCCTCGCCTTCCTAACTGGAAGATGACAGCTTGCGCGGATTGGTAATAATATCAGTTTGACTCTGTGGTTAAGAAGGCATACGGTGCATTAGCCATCAATCGTAGGATTGAGCTTAGGAGCCGAGGGGTAACGTTGCAGCTATATAGGACCCTGCTCAGACTCCACTTGGAGTACTGTGCTTAGTTCTGGTCACCTCACTATAGGAAGGATGTGGAAACCATAGAAAAGGTGCAGAGCAGATTTACAAGGATGCTGCCTGGATTGGGGAGCATGCCTTATGAAAATAGGCTGAGTGAACTCGGACTTTTCTCCCTGGAGCAACAGAAGATAAGGGGTGACCTGATAGAGGTGTATAAGATGATGAGAGACATTGATCATGTGGATAGTCAGAGGTCTTTCTCCCCAGATCTGAAATGGCTAGCATGAGAGGACACAGTTTTAAGGTGCTTGGAAGAAGATACAGAGGAGATGTCAGGGGTAAGTTTTTTATGCAGAGAGTGGTGAGTGCATGGAATGGGCTGTCAGCGATGACTGTGGAGGTGGATACTATAGGGTTTTTAAAGAGACTCCTGGACAGGTACATGGAGCTTAGAAAAATAGAGGGCTATGGGCAACCCTAGGTAATTTCTGAGGTAAGGACATGTTCGGCACAACTTTGTGGGCTGAAAGGCCTGTACTGTGCTGTAGGTTTTCTATGTTTCTATCTCCTCCTCGCTGACGATAAGCACAGACGCAACTCAGAGATGTGTGCTTAGCCCACTGCTCTATTCTCTCTACACGCATGACAATGTGGCTAAGTATAGCTCAAATACCATCTATAAATTTGCTGATGATACAACCAGAATCTCAGATGGAATCAAGAGGGCATAGAGGAGCAAGAAATACCAGTTAGTTGAGTGGTGCCACAGTGACAACCTTGCACTCAGTGAGATGAAACAGCTGATTGTGGACTTCAGAAAGGGGAGGAAGAGGGAACACACACCAGTCCTGATAGAGAGATCAGACCTGGAGAGAGTGAGCAATTTCAAGTTCCTGGGTGTCAAGGTCACTGAGGATCTAACGTGCTCCCAACATATCAATGCAGCTATAAAAAAGGCAAGATAGTGGCTGTATTTCATTAGGAGTTTGAGAAGATTTGGTTTATTACCTAAAACACTCAAAAACTTCTGCAGATGCATCGTGGAGTGCATTCTGACAGACCGCATCACTGTCTGTTATGGGGAGGCGACTACACAGGATCGAAAGAAGCTGCAGAAGATTGTAAAATCAGTCGGCTCCATCTTGGGTACTGACCTCTATAGCATCCAAGACATCTTCAAGGAGCAGTGCCCCAGAAAGGCGGTATCCATTATCAAGAACCCCATGACCCACGATACACCCTCTTCTCATTGGTAGCATAAGGAAGGAGGTACAGAATCCTAAAGACACACACTCAGTGATTCAGGAACAACTTCTTTCCCTCTGCCATCCAATTCCTAAATGAACATTGAACCCATGAACACTACCTCACTTTTTAAAATTATTTCTGTTTTTGCACTATTTATAATTTGACTATTTGATATACATATATATACTTACTGTAAATGATTTACTTTTTTTCTATATTTTCATGTATTGCATTATACTGCTGCCACTAAATTAACAAATTTCACGACATGTAAAACCAGTGATATTAAACCTGATTCTGATTCTGATGTTAACGTGTATATTCAATGAGGTCGCCATTACAAATGGGTGGATTTGAATATAATAGAAGTCTTGCCCCAATTAAGTGGGAGCCTAGTGAAATCACAGTATGAAATATTGTGTACAGGTCTGGCTCCCCTACTTAAGGAAGTTTATACTTGCATTAAGACAGTACAACAAAGGTTCAGAAGATTGATTTCAGAGATGGTAGGTTTGTCGTATGAATAAAGATGATGAAGTCTAGACCGATACTCTTCCAGGTCTAAAGAATTAGAGGTCATCTTGTGAAAAAAAATGTATAAAAGTCTTACAGTGCTTTTACACCACTCTGTAGTGGCTGGGTAAATGCTTCTTCTGGTGGTGGTATCTAGAATCAGGAGATATTGTCTTGAAATAAGGGACTCAATACTCAGAACAGAGATAAGAAGACATTTCTATGTCAAGAGGGTAATGATGCTTGGAGATGCTTTATCAAAGAGAGCTGTGGGTACTCAATCATTGAGTATATTGAAGACAGAGAGAAATAGATTTTTTAAAACTAAGGTAATTGATGGATATGTGGTAGATGCAGGGAAGTGTCACTGAGGTGAAAGAACAGCCACGATCTTACTGAATGGCTGAACAGGCCATTGAGGTGCCCATACCTGCTATTATTTCTGACATTATGTTCAGATACCAAAACCACTGTTTTGTGATTTTAATAGGGTGCATATTAATGGTCCTGCTGTGCATTTAGGTTTCTATTCATAGTTCCCTACAACTGTGCATCAATAGCGCAAGATTAGATGAGTCCATGCTGAAAACAGTGGCTTTGATTTTCAGATGCTTCCTATAACATATGCTGGTGATTTTGCTCTTCCTGATTGTCAAATCCAATACAAACTACATTGAAGACAAAATTAGAGAAACCGAGCAAAAGAACAAACTAACATAAATATACAAAAACATCAATCTAATTCTGAAAAAAAAACTTAGTATCTGTATTGGCCATAATTTCACTAAATAAAGATGTCACCTTAATGCCGTGCTTGTACAGGTAATGGATTTTAATGAATTATTTTGGACAATTTGTAACAGCCCAACCAGGGCAGCAAGTGACCTTCCCAGGGAAGATGATGAGAAAATCTGCAGATGCTGAAAATCATACACAATATACTGAAGGAACTCAACAGACCAGGCACCACCTATGACCTGATAATCATCAGGTCCTGATGAAGGGTCTTGGCCTAAAACGTCATCTATACTCTTTTCCGTAGATGCTGCCTGGCCTGCTGAGTTCCTCCAGCATTTTGTGTTCCCAGGGATGATGGTCAACCAGTTAGCCTATCTAACAATCTAGTAGATTTCCTGATTCATTTTTCTTTTCTCATTTTCTCAGCTTATCATGGGATTTGAACTCAGTCTCCGAATCACTGGACCAGTAAAATAAGTGGTAACCTCTGTTGTATCCAGGACATCTTCAAAGAACAATGCCTCAGAAAGGCGGCATCCATCATTAAGCATCCCCACCACCCAGGACATGCTCACTTCTAAATGTTACCATCAGGAAGGAGGTAACAGTCTTTTTTTTTCTCTCTATTATCAGGTATTACATCGTACTGCTGCTGCAACGTTAACAAATTTCATGATATATGCTTATGATATTAAACCTGATTCTGATTCTGAACACAGTATTTATCATCTGTTTCATCTAGGTCAGGGGTTAGTAATCTGGGGTCCAGGGACCCCTTGCTTAATGGTATTAGTCCATGACATAAAAAAAAGTTGGGAAAGTGAACAAGTTCCTTCAGCAATATGGAGTGTGCTTTTTTTATTTTGATTTGGCCTGTTATTTTCTCCACTCTGTAATTTGATTACACTTAATTTTTATCCTCTAGAAATATTTCCAGTAAATAAATATTCAGCGTCACACCCTGCACATTTTGCCCATATTCCCAATACAATCGTCTCAGCTCATACAATTACAATGATTTCCATGCATTTAATTCGCTTTTTCTTAAACAGTTTGAATCTGCTTGTAGTCACAAATCAATCGTCCCCTGGTGTTTTCATTTCAATGAATCACGTCCTATTTCCCTGGCATCTGTGTTTAAAAGAAAATTGGCAACTATTTCCAACACATGTAGTTAAAACCTGAGTTTAATTTGACATCAGTCACTTATGCCTGTGGTTGTAAAAAGATCCTGTAAACATCAACCTTGTTTCCTTTACAACGTAATTTATAGCTGAGTACTTATGTGAAATAACAAATGGACAGTTTGTTTGCACTTAATTTCAACCAGTCATTAGAGATTTGATGTCTTTTTGATTTTGAATATTTTAACAAAATGATATATTAAGACAAACGTGGCTTATTTTATATCAGAGATCCATTATACTGAATTAATGCTGATGCATTCACCTTTTCTTCAGACCAAATTTGAAGAGAGAAAACTGCGTGCCCAAAGGAAATGAACCATTTCATCTAGTGAAAGTGTGAATACTTCTTTAGTTACTTTGTTTCCATTGTTTTAACATGGAATAAACACTAAAATGAACTTATATGAAATCAGATCATGGCTGACACAAAGGGAAATTCATGTTTAATTGAATCTGTTCTCAGTGGCTGGAAAATGTTTTGGGACACTGTCTGAGTATGAGAGTTGCTACTTCAATACAAACTAGTTTGATCAATTTTTCTCTCGACTACTTTTCTTCTCTAAGGTTAGATGAGAAGTCTATTCCTCTGTCTGGGGTTCAAAGTACATTTATTATCAAAGTATGTACGCAGTTTAGAACCCTGAAATTCCTCTTCCCACAGACAACCATGAAACAGAGAAAGAAAAACCATAGAACCCTTTCAAAGAAAAATATCAGACCCCCAACATGCAAACAAAAATCGTGCAAATGACAAAAAAAAGAGCTAAAAACACAGAAATTAAAACACCAAACCACAAATCACCGAAACAGTCTAGGCATATTCAGTTCAGCTTCGTTCCTCCTGGGTGACATGTAAACTGATAAAATTCAGTTTTGACCATTATATTAACTAGTATTCAGGTTAATTCTCACGCCACAGGCTGATATTACCAGTGGAGTTAAGGTTAAACTGCCTTGCCCTTTCACATTTACAAATGTACATATACATTGAATACATATACACTCACACTGAAACAATGTATATTGTGATATACTGAGCAAGAAAATAATGACAATAACATACACAAAATGCTGGCAGAACTCAGAGGTCAGGAGGCATCTGTGGAGCGGAATGAACAGTCAATGCTTCAGTCCTGTTGAAGGGTCTCAGACTGAAATGTTGACTGTTTATTCCTCTCCATAGATGCTGCCTGACCTGCTGAGTTTCTCCAGGATTTTGTGTGTGTGCTGCTCTGGATTTCCAGCATCTGCAGAATTTCTTGTATTTGTGTTGTTGACAATAACGTGTGTTCACTTCAACCTACTTTCAGACCTTCTGTCAACATTGTCTACTTTTAATCCTCAAATTATAGGTTAGACAAATGAATTTTATTTTTTTTTTCCATTTCTAGTATTGACTTCTTTTCCCCTTTGTTAGTATTGTCCAGCCATGTCCCAACTGTAGATCATTCATCAACATTACAGTGAAAAATGTATTTCTGGAGATTGCTTTACACAGTCAACAGCTGACATGATTCATGCCTCTCTGCGCAGCTCCTGAAGATTAATGATGGGTGCTGGTCTTCCCAGCAATGACAGAACCAATTTTGACAATTTGTGTCTATGATTCAGGGGCAGCAACTAAAGCAGCATGTCATTGAGTAGATTTTGACTTTGTGTGATTAAGTAAAACAAGTTATGGTAGTTCAGCAACTTATTTTACAACTCCCATCATTGACGTCAATGGTAGTAAAAATCAACAGGTAGTAGAAAAATGACTGCTGACTTTCCAAAACTATTTTGCAATAAATGTAATGTCAAAGTTCAAAGTAAATTTATTAACAAAGTACATATATGTCACCATAACAACCATGAGATTCATAATCTTGCAGGCATACTCAATAAGTCTATCGAATAATAGCCAAAACAGAATTAATGAAAGACTGCACCAACCTGGGCATTCAACTAGAGCACAAAAGACAACAAACTGTGCAAATACAAAAATAAAGAAATAATAATAAATAAACAAACAATAAATATTGAGAGCATGATATGAAGAGTCCTTAAAAGTAAGTTCATAGGTTAAGGGAACATTTCAATGATGGGGGGGGGTAAGTTATTCCCTTTGGTTCAAGAGCCTGATGGTTGAGGGCCTCCTACGAAACACATTCTCACCAAACAAATTACCTGTAATTGTTAATTATTTTAAACTTTTGTACACTATTTCAAAGTTCAAAGTACATTTTTTTTATCATGTAATGCATTCTGTAAACAACCGTGAGATTCGTCTCCTTGCAGGCAGCCACAAAACAAAGAAACCCAGTAGAAGCCATTAAAACAAAAAGAGACTGTTAAATATCCAACTGTGCAGGAAAATAAAACAAATCATGCAAACAATAAAAGTAAACAAATTGCATTCAGAACTGAAATTCACGAAAGTGAGTCCATAGCCAGGCATCACTGTACCTGATTCAGAATCCTGATAATTACAGGCCACAGCTTCAGTTCAATACAGAGACAAGTAAACCTCACTTTGACAATATGATAATGTAATTTGCTGTATTCTGAAACTCACTATTTTGAACATTGTTACAATGTTTACATTTCTTTGAATAGTTTATTATGTTGTCATGTTAACCCATTCCAAGTTCCCTCTGCGTAGTGCACGACAAACTGGCAAAACTTTTATTTTATGCAGCGTATCTGCTGGTTCTGCCTTGTGAAAGCCTCCTATTTTGCACCTGTTTAGATCAGCGTGCAGTTTCATTTTACCAAGTTCTTCCGTATTTTATAGTTGGCTTTCTGAGTTATTTTACGCCTTCAGTCATTAGCTGTGTACATTTGCCACAGTAGCATAGTGGTTAGCGCACCACTCCGGAGAGTTCCAGAGTTCAAAATTCAATTCCAGCACTCTTCTGCAAGTAGTTTCTGTACATCCTCCCCGTGGAATGTGTGGTTTTCCCCGGGTTTTCCGCTTTCCTCGCATAGTCCGAAGACGTACCGGGTAGGTTATTTGGTCATTGTGAATGGTCCAGTGATTAGGTTAGGTGTAATCTGGGTGGTGGGGTACGAAGAGCTGGAAAGGCCTACTCTGCACTGTATCGTTAAATAAAAATAAATTCTCTCCTTGCTGGTTTTGCTTGTTGCTCCCTGCAAGTGATGTTAATTTTACTGTTGTTCCCTTCAGAAGAAGAATGATGAAAAATTCCTGGTTGGAACAACTAACAGGATTAACTAACAGTGTTCCCACAGGGCAATGAATCTCAGGGTTGTATGTGGTGACATGTATGTACTCTGATAATAATATTTACTTTGAACTTTTCACATCCGACATTATACACACCATGGCCCATCTGATGGTTCTGTGGGCTTTTATGTTTTAAACTGCACAGGAAATGGATTAGCAAATCAGTTTTGCTTTTTTCACAGTTTAATGACAAAAGTGGAATTATCTATTCATTCAAATTAAGTATTTTTAATTTAGCAGAAGCACAAATAAGAGTGATTTTGTTAAAATAATTTTTTTGTTGTCTAGGTATTGCTGGTAAGGGCTTGCCTCAAAAAGGTGGCATCCATCAGTAAGAAGCCTCATCATCCAGGACATGCCCGCTTCTGATCACTACCATCAAGGAGGAGGTACGGGAGCCTGAAGACACACATTCAACATTTCAGGAACAGCTTCTTCCCCTCTGCCATCGGATTTCTGAATGAACAATGAACCCATAAGCACTTCCTTGCTACTTTTTCCTCTCTTTTCACAATACTTGTTTAATTTAATTTTATAAATCTACTTCTTATTACAATTCACAATTTTTATTATTGCAATGTACTGCTGCTAGAAAACAACAAATTTCATGACATATCACAGTCATAGTCATACTTTATTGATCCCGGGGGAAATTGGTTTTTGTTACGGTTGCACCATAATTAATTAAATAGTAATAAAACCATAAATAGTTAAATAGTAATATGTAAATTATGCCAGGAAATAAGTCCAGGACCAGCCTATTGGCTCAGGGTGTCTGACCCTCCAAAGGAGGAGTTGTAAAGTTTGATGGCCACAGGCAGGAATGACTTCCTATGACGCTCTGTGTTGCATCTTGGTGGAATGAGTCTCTGGCTGAATGTACTCCTGTGCCCACCCAGTACATTATGTAGTGGATGGGAGACATTGTCCAAGATGGCATTCAACTTAGACAGCATCCTCTTTTCAGACACCACCGTCAGAGAGTCCAGTTCTATCCCCACAACATCACTGGCCTATGCGAGTGATATTAAACCTGGTTCTGATTATGATTATTGTCCATTCTGAATTACCCTCCAGAAGGTGGTGAGTCAGCTTCCGGAACTTCAGCAGTTTTGCCCCTGAAGACACCCCTAGCAAACTGTTGGGTTGGGAGTTCCTGGTCATTCAGTGATGAAGGATGCATGATAAGTTTCCAAGTCAGGATGACACATGGTTTGAAGAAGACCCACCAGGTGGTGGCATTACCATGAGGTTGCTGTCCTTGTTCCTATTGAAGGTTAAGCTCTGGGGTGCCAATGTGTTCCAGTGGTGGATGGAATGAATGCCCAGAGTGATTTAGAGGATGGCAATGAAGCAGGCTCCCTTATCCTTGCTGCTGAGGCAGGCTGCATACGGTGTGTAACAAGTCCAGCTCCTCCTTCCGAGCAGCTTGCCAGGGGGTAGATCTGCAGTACCTGATGTGTTTAATATCCAGCAGTATCTTACAATCGTAAAACAGACATAAAGAATGAACATTTACACCCTTGGTTGGACCCAGACAGGCTGCTGTGGCCGAGCCATCTTACTGGAATTGGGTACTGCATGCTTCAGGTGGAGATTGATAGGTTCTTGATTAGTAAAGACGTCAATGATTACAGGGAGAGGACAAAGAAAGGGTTACAGGGAAAAAACTATAGAATGGGGTTGTGGGGGGATAATAAATTATCCATGATGGAATGATGGAACAGTCTCGATGTGCCCAATGGCCTAATTCTGCTCTATGTCTCACGGTCTTCTTGGAATCATGTTGGGAAAAATAATTTCATAAGAAAAACAACATAATCTTAACATATTGCACAAATTTGGACAGAAAGTTCAGGACAAGGAGGAGTGCTTCTCTATTTGTTGCAAAACATTGAAAATGCTGATTGATTTATACCCTGTCAATTTATGCTTTGTACAGATGGCATCCTTAGTCTCCTTCACACATCTGTTTGTACATCTTGAGCAGAGGCTCATGTTTTGCTGACAGTTCTGTGCAGAACTGCTGGCATTTGTCAGGGTGAATTTTGAGCAGCTGAGTGGGATCACACTGAGGAGACACAAGAGACTGCAGATGCTGCAATCTGGAGCAACTAACAAATTGTTTGAGAAAATTAACAGGTCGAGAAGCATCAATTGGGGGGAGAGGGTGGAATTGAAATTATTGTTGTAGATCGACACCCTGCACTAGGATCTCAAGATCATACAGAGGTGTTTTGTGATGAAATGCTTCCACAGGAGTTTTGTGAATAATGTCTGCTTTTCCTTATCCTTGACACTCTATTACATTGCTCAGAACCTCACTGCTTGGCTCCAGGACAAATTAGTACAGCCACATTGCCATTCCCAGTCCCGCATTTACAGTAGGAATTGAAATTATAGAAATTTAAGACACAGAAAGAGGTCACTGTGAACATACAGATTAGACCTGGTGCAAGACTAATGAATGAAGATTAAAAGATTATGGAGAAGAAAGGGAAGACTGTGATATGTTACATATTTTAATCATTTGTGCTGTTTAAAGTTTTAATTATTTAAACCTCTTTCAATGTTTTGATTTGATTCATTAAAAATTAATCTGTTTTAAATTTTAATTGTTTATTCCATTTTTAATAGATTTTAGATTTCTCTAAAGTCTTTTCATATCTCATTTCACTTCTTGTATTGCAGTCTTTTTATTCTTCTTTTTATCTTCTGGATGTTAGAAAATAGGAGCAAAAATCAATCTGCCATCCATTAAAGTCACAACTGATCTTCTAACACAATGTCATTTTGCTGCACCATTTCCATATTCTCGATTCGGCAAATATCCAGAAATGTATTGATATCTCCATTGAGTGAACTTGGTAAATGAGTCTCCATAGTCCACGAGGTACAGAATTCTAAAGGTTCATTGTTTCCACTTGAAGTAAACGACTTAGCTGTCCGACACTGTGACTCCTGGTTTTGGTATCCATCTGGCAAGCATGCTGTTCTGACCTTTGAGTATTTTATAAATATTAATGAGACCTCCTCTCATTCTATATATGTGAGAATACAGGTCTATTCTATATAATTTCGAAGTTCAAAGTACATTTATTATCAAAGTATGTATGCATTATACAACCTTGAGATTCATCTCCTGACAGGCAGCCACAAAACAAAGAAACCCAAAAGAACCCATTAAAAAAAAGACCATCTACACCCAATGTGCAGAAAGAAAAAAAAACAAATCACGCAAACAATATTTGCTTGAGTTTATTGCTTGCATGATGTTCTGAACTGAAGTCCACAAAGACAGTCTGTCCGCTGACCCCTAGTTCAGTGCAGAGCCAGGTAAACTTTGCAGCAAACTGAATTGACCCGTCCCTCGCTTCGGGACCCAACACCCTGACATTTTCAATCTAAATTGCTTAAATTGTTGTCTAGTCATTGGGTTCAGTCACTTCCATACACTCTGGGGCCTGGATCCTGCCACATTGATTTGGCCTGTACCCCAACTTTCCAAAACCCTCTCTGAATCTCTCCACATTCAGCAAATCTCCTGTTCCTTTGTGGCATGTATATTCCTTTTAAGGTAACAGGATGCTTGCTTGCTATAAATTTGTTTTTTTCTTCTTAACTGGTTCTCTGCTTTCTTTAATCTCATTGATTAAAGTGATGGATTATTGGTTTTGTATTTCATTAAGCTTTCTTGTCCTGTTGCCTTTGCCATACCATTATTAGCTTACGCTTCCAGCAAATTATCGTGTATAATATTGAACTGATAAAAGCAAAACCATTCCAATGCAGCTTCTTATGCGATGTTCTGCTTCAGAGATTTGGGCTGCATTAAAAATATGGGTTATGAACAAAGAAGAAAGGGCTGGAGCAGCTCAGCACTTTAGTGTAAGGGTGCTTATTAGGTGTATCAAAAATCAAACTTCCAGAAATTAGCAAAAATAGTGAAAAGAAAAGTGCTAATATTTACAAAAAGCAATCTGCTGGAAAACAGAACAATAGCTCTGTATTTATTATAGTCCAGTGTGAACTGGCAGCTCCAATCTCTCTCCTTGACTGAGGGCAGAGAGCTCCTTTTTTTAGGCACTAGGACATACCACCTGTTATTACTAACAAAGTTAACTTAGGACTACACATGAATTAGAATTTGTGGCACCCCACAATGAAGTTACAATCATATTACAAAATAAATGGAAGTATCTACCTTAAATACAGTATACAAACAACATCTCCATTACTAAAGAAAAGGAATGTTCTGTTATGTATGCTGATAAAGACACCATAAAGCCAATCTGAGCCCATCAGCTCGGTTTAGGACCCATGATGAGAATATATCGGGGAAGACAATAAAGTGCATACACTCAGCGCAACGACAGCAGAGTGACAAGACAATGTCTGTGTGCGCATGTGAAGAGTGCATTTACCAAGTGCTCTCCATCACAGGCAGTGAATTAAATTTCAGTACACTGACAACTTATTAATATAGGTGACTCCCCCCCCACCCCCGCCCACCATGTATGACAGTTCAGATAATGGAAATTTGCCCTTCCAGAATTCACAAATCACTACCTAAAAGTCAAGGATATGGAATAAAAATTCACTCTTATCAAATTTATTTATTATTGACATACAGTGTGAAATAGGCCCTTTTGTCCCTTCGAGCCCCACTGCCCAGGAATCCCCCAATTTTAATCCTAGCATAATCACAGGACAGTTTACAATGACCAACTAACCTACCAACTGATCTGTCTTTGGACTGTGGGAGGAAACCAGAGCTCCCGGAGGAATCACGGGGAGAATGTACAAACTCCTTCCAACAGCGGCAGGAATTGGTACTGTAGAGTGTTGTGCTAACCACTATGATACTCATTCGGAAGATGTAAATAAATAAAGACAAGGGGTGGTACAGTAGCGTAGCAGTCAGTATAATGCTATAACAACACCAGCAACCCAAGTTTAATTCCGCCGTTGTCTGCAAAGAGTTTATACGTTCTCCCATGACTACATGGGTTTCCTCCGGTGGCTCCAGTTTCCTCCCACATTCCCAAAGACATATGGTTAGGGTTGGTAAGTTAATTGGTCATGTGTGTAATTGGGCAGTGTGGGCTCTTTGGGGCAGAAGTGTCTGTTACCACACTTTTAATCTCTAAAAAAATACTTAATTTCAACTTATATTTCTTAATGCATGCACAAATGTCATGGCTTTGTGTTATGGACTACCATAACATAGGCCATTTTTCCACCCTCCCCAGTGCTATTGATCCTCTCCGCGCCTTGTGCACATTGGTTGACAACCTTGTCATTTCTTAAGCATGTTGTCTGTTTTTTTTTAATGAGGCTGAGTTGCTAGCTCGACACTCAACACAGCATGGATGGAACGAGTGCAAGGGGTTGGCTGGATTTGAACCTGGGAGCACTCACATCGAATTCAAGTACAGATGCCACTACGCCACCAGTCAGCTCCTCCCCAGTGTGTAAGTATAATATAAAGTAGGAAAATTGCTGGAAGCAGCCAGTAGGTTAGACAACACCTGAGAGAATAGACAGACGGTTAATTTTATAGATCAGTCTTCTTGTAATTCAAGTGTCAGTTCTGATGAAGGGTTCCAGACCTGGAACAATAACCATTTCTCCTTTCATAGATACACTCTGAGCTGCTGAATGCTTCCAACATCTTCTATTTTTAATTCAGAATTCCAGCATTTGGAATTTTTTGATTTACTCCCAGTATTGAACAATTTAGCCGTCCCAGAGTTCTGTAGCTTCTATAGCAATATCAGACCCTTTGCATAAATAAATTAGCACTTTCTCAGCAGAGTGAATCTTAATTTATTTCTCAGTGTGTAAAGCAATCAATCATTCACCCTTAGGCTATGTAATATAAGAGGTAGATTTATATGTTCTTAATTTAGAAATTAAAATATTTGCCAAACATTTCTTCCTGAAAAAGACATTATCTTTAATAAAGTTAGTATTCACTTGAATAATGAGCTACCCCCTGGCTTTCTTTATATTTATACATTTATTTGGGGATCTGGACAACATTGAGAAGACCAGCATTTACTTCGCACTCCTAAATGCCGATAAGAAACTGGTGATCGATAATTGTTCTGAACCCCTGCAGTTTGTTTGTTCGTGATGCGCCACGTCATATGACGTGGGTGTTCATGCTCTTTCTTTGACTGTGATTGTTCTCGGCCACTGCAGTACTTCCAGTGAAATGGCTCCCTCAATAACACCGAGAGACTTTGGAAATACGATGATGGTAGACAGAAAGCAGCTTTTCATGGCTTGAAGGGAAACCTATAGGTTGTGCTTGAAGTCATTGTCTTTCATGGTGGGGATGGAAACCATGGATATAGGAGATGCTGCCTGGGCAAGTGACTAGAGTAAACTTTGTAGACAGTACGTAGTGTAGTGTACCCACTGTTGGAAGGATTGCACATTTAATGCAAATAGGCAAGGTAGACAACATTCCATCACGTTGTTCAAAATAAATTTATCATCAAAGTACGTGTATGTCACCATATACAACCCTGAGATTCATTTTCTTGCAGGCATACTTAATAAATCCATAATAGAATAATAGCCATAACAGAATCAATGAAAGACCGCACTGACTTGGGCATACGACCAATGTGCAAAAGACAACTGTGCAGATACAAAAAGAAAGAAATAATGGTAATAAATAAATAAGCAATAAATTCTGAGAATGAAATGAACAGTCCTTTAAAGTGAGTCCATAAGTTGTGGGATCCTATCAATGATGGAGCAAGTGAAGTTGAGTGAAGTTATCCCCTTTGGCTCAAGAGTCTGAAGGCTGAGGGGTGATAACTGTTGCTGAACCTGATGGTGGGAGTCCTGAGGCTCCAGTGCCTTCTCCCTAACGACGGCAGTGAGGAAAGAGCACATCCTAAGTGATTCAGCTCTTTGATCTGTGTTTGGAACAAGGCTGCAATAATGTTGGAGATATGGTCCCAGAAAAATCCAAATTGGATGTCAGCAAGCAGGATAGTGAATAAGTGTCATTTCACAGTATTGCAAGTGAGCCTTCTGTTTGCTGACGATTGGGAATAGACTGTGCGGATCAAAGTTCCCTGTATTTTTTATAACTGTTTCACAGACCAACCATTGCCCTAAGCAGGACATTTTTACACAGCCTGAAAACTGCACGACACTTTAATATTTTCTTTGTAGATGGTGTCAGCATTCAGTGGGCTGGCGGATTATTAACAATGAGCTACTGGCTTCCATTCTGCATTTATTGTTACAATTTGTAACAGTGAAATGACGACAATGTAAATACGTTGAAGCTCTAAAATTTTTCAAAGTAAAGGTTGTGGCATGTTTATTATTTATAAAATATGTGTTAATGATTATAAGTAATTACAAGGTATTTTACAATTATGTTAACATAGATTTTGAAACTATATTAGCATCATTTCAAAATTATATTAACATTATGTAAAAGAAAATTCCAGTTGCATGGTAACAAAGGCTATGTGTGTGGGAGCATTTCAGTCACTGTGCAGCAGTGCACCTGTGCAGTTTAGAGGGACTAGTGGTAAGGATGGCAACTAACTGGATTGGATTTGTTTTTTGTGGCCAGATCACAACTGGAAAGTTAAAGTGTAAGGTAGATGCAAGCAATGTAATAACTTGACTTGAATTTGGCCAATTCTGAGATACAGCTCTTCATTACTAATTGAGGATGATGTCTGATTTCATATCCTGTGATGTATCCATTGCTCTTAGCTGTTTCTTAATATCACATGGAGTGAATTGAATTGACTGATGATTGAATTGTGTTGTGCAGTTGATCTCAGGCAGAAGCTGGGATGGAACATCTACTTATTACTTCTACCTAAGCATAATAGTCAGTGCAGGGGAGGGAACATCGACTCAGACCATGAGAGGACTGCGTCGGGCATTTTCATGCCTTACAAGGCACAGATTGGAAGTCTGTGTGGAGCGCCACTCCTCGCAACACACACAAAATGCTGGAAGAACTCAGCAGGACAGGCAGCATCTATGAAAAAAGTACAGTTGATGTTTCAGGCGAGACCCTTTGACAGGACTGGAGAAAAAAAGCTGAGGAGTAGATTTAAAAGGTAGGGGGAGGGGAGAGAGAAACACAAGGTGATAGGTGAATCCTGGAGGGGGAGGGATGAAGTAAAGAGCTGGGAGGTTGATTGGTGAGAGCCAGAAGGCCATGGAAGGAAGTAAAAGGAGGGAGGAGCACCAGAAGGAGGCGATGGGTGGGCAAGGAGATAAGGTGAGAGAGGGAAAAGGGAATGGGAAATGGTGAAGTGAGGGTGGAGGGCCTTACTGGAAGTTTGAGAAATCAATGTTCATGCCATCAGGTTGGAGGCTACCCAAATGGAATATAAGGTGTTGTTCCCCCAACCTGTGTGGCCTCATCATGACAGTGGTGTTTCTCTCCCCCCCCCCCCCAATCACCCTTTTAACTCTACTCCTCAGCTTTTTCTCTTCAGTCCTTCCGAAGGGTTTCAGCCCGAAATGTCGACTGTACTTTTTCCATAGCTGCTACCTGGCCTGCTAAGTTCTTCCAGCATTTTGTGTGTGTTGCATCTCTGTTGAGAATGAAGGATGTTCACAGACCTCTCCACTGCCAGTGTTGTTTAATTATCCACCAATATTCATTACTACATATGACAGCTTTCATCTTGTCTATTGGTTGTCAAATCCCTTAAGGCTGATTTATACCTGTACGTCAACTCGATGCAGTAGGTACGGCGTCACCGCGAACCCTACGTAGAGCCTACGCGGATCCCTACCCCGTAGCCTGACATGCACCTCTCCCAAAATGTAACTACGTGTCGCAGCAACAGAGACCGCAACAACTGTAATTGGTCCGCCTGGTAGCATCGCATTTCATCCTACGCTGCAATAGCTTCCCATTGGGCGACTGAAGGGCAGGGAAGGAACTCTGGCTGCAATGCTTTCCATAAAGCTTTACAGACCTCCGAAATTATGGAGGATACATTTCGTTTTTACGAAAAAAGACGCTCGCTTTAAACTTGTTTATCTTGAGAAAGACTACCATGACCATGAAGCCTTGCGCGGGCAGGTGTGTGCGCATGGGCGACGTGCCCGAATTGCAGGGCAATGCAGACACACCAACGCACAAGCATAAGTGCTCACAACGTGCATAGGCCACTTGCGTAGGTTACGGCGTCCATTTGATGCACAAGTATAAATCAGCCTTTAGCCATGTCTATTGCACGTAGCATTTGCTGCTTAATATGACCTGGGACGTCAAATCAAGGTAGACTTATACAGTG
Source organism: Mobula birostris (assembly GCF_030028105.1). Lineage (NCBI taxonomy): Eukaryota > Metazoa > Chordata > Chondrichthyes > Myliobatiformes > Myliobatidae > Mobula > Mobula birostris. The sequence continues at coordinate 55,061,462 of NC_092390.1, read as the reverse complement.
AATGGTTGGGCCTAGGGAGCGTTGTGGTTCAGAGGGACCCAGGATTACACATAAATAGCTCATTGTAAGTAGTGTTACAGGTAGACAGACTGGGGAAGAAGGAATTTGGCATGTTGGCCTTCAGTCAGGCACTGAGTAAAGGAGTTGAGAATGATGTTGCATTTGTACAAAATACGGGTGAGACTGTGTTTGGAGTATTGCTGTTAGGGTCACCCTTTTGTAGGGAAGACAATATTGAGCTAGAAAGAGTACAAAGAAGATTTATGATAGTGTTGCCAAGACTCAGTGACTCGAGTTGTATGTAGGGGTTGCACAGACTAGGACTTTATTCCTTGAAATCCTGGAGACTCAGGGCTGTATAAATTATATAAAATCATGAGGGGCATAGATAGGGTGAATACTTATAGTTCTTTTGCCCAGAATTGCATAATCAACAACTGCAAAGAATCGGTTTGTGGTGGAAGATTTAAGTGTGACCCAAGGGACAACTTCTTCATGCAAAACATGCAGCCTGAGGTATCCACCTGCTTCAAGTGGGCTTCAACTATAACGGTGGCTAAGAAGAACGCGGTAGCTTGCCTCAATGACTATTGTTCAATAGCAATTACATCCTCTGAATTGCAGTGTTTTGAGAGGTTGGTTATGAAACATATCAACTGCTGCCTGAGAAGTGACTAGGATCTACTCAAATTTGCCTACCATCCAACAGCAGATGCCATTTAATTAGCTCTTCATTCAATCCTGGAACATTTGGACAGCAAAGATGCATACATCAGGATGCTCTGCATTGACTACAACTGAGCATTCAGTACTATTGTCCCCTCAAAATTAATCAATAAGCTTCAAGTCCTTGGGCTAAATACCTCCTTGTACAATTGGACCCTCAATTCCCTCACTGGTAGACCCAGTCAGTTCAGATCGGCAACAACATCTCCTACACAACCTCCCTCAGCAGATGGGCACCACAAGGCTGTGTGCTTAGCCCCCTGCTCTACTTCATAATTATGACTGTGAGGCTAAGGACTGCTCCAATACCATATCTAAGCTTGCCAGTGACAGCTCTGACATTGGCTGAATCAACAGTGGTGATGAATCAGCAGATGTGGTGAAGGTTGAAAATCTGGCTGAGTGATTTCGCAGCAACAACCTCTCGCTCGATACCAACAAGATCAAAGAGATGCTTGTTGACTTCAGGAGGAGGAAACCAGAGATCCTCACTGGGGGATCAGAGGTGGAGAGTGTCGGCAATTTAAAATTCCTCTGTATTATCTTTTCAGAGTATCTGTCCAGGGTCCAGCACATACGTGCCATCATGAAGGAGCATGGCAGCACCTCTACATTCCTAGAAGTTCGTGAAGATGCAGCATGTCATCTAAAATTTTGACAAATATCAATAGCTGTGTGGTGAAGACTATATTGAATGAGTTGTTATGGCCTGGTGAGGAAACACCAATGCCCTTGTTCAGAAAAACCACCAAAAAGTAGTGGATATGACCCAGTCCATCATGGGAAAAGTCCTCCTAACATTTACACAGAGCGCTGTCGGAGGAAAGCAGCATCAAACATCAAGACCCTCACCATCCAGGCCAGGCTCTTTTTTTGCTGCTGCCATCAGGAAAAGGTACAGAAGCCTCAGGACTCACACCACCAGGATCAGGAACAGTTGTTACCCCTCAGACATCAGGCTCTTGACCCAGATGCGATAACTTCATTCAACTTTACTCACCTCATCCCTGAAATGTTCGCACAACCAATGGACTCATTTACATGGACTCTTCATATCATATTCTCAATATTTATTGTTTATTTATTATTATTGTTATTATTATTATTTCTCTTTTCCTCTTTCTTTTGTATTCGCAGATTGGTTGTCGTCTATCCTGTTAGGTGTGGTCTTTCGTTGATTCTATTGTGTTTCTTGTATTTACTGTAAATGTCTGTAAAAAAATGAATCTCAGGGTTGTATATAGTGACATATATGTATTTTGTTAATAAATTTACTTTGAATTTTGAACTCAAACTACATGGAATGAGCATAAAGAGGTGGGAACCCAAGTCACCCCAACCACAAACTATTCCAGCTTCTACCATCCGGGAAGTGGTACCGCAGCATAAAAGCCAGGACCAACAGGCTCCGGGACAGCTTCTTCCATCAGGCCATCAGACTGATTAACTCACACTGATACAATTGTATTTTTATGTTATATTGACTGTCCTGTTGTACATACTATTTATTATATATTACTATAAATTGCACATTGCACATTTAGACGGCGACATTACGCAAAGATTTTTACTCCTCATCTATATGAAGGATGTAAGTAATAAAATTAATTCAATTCAAAATAGTTGAGGCAGCACAATAATGATGTGGATACAAGGGATTTAGAGGGATGTGGACCAAATTGTGTTTTCGGTCCTATATTACTCTATGGTCTATATCACAGCAATGCCAAGTTGGCACCTGATTCTTGTCCCAGTATTCCTTCCTGGATTCCTCACAGCTCCTCTGCATAAATGTAACAGTACAGTGAGGGCTTGGCTGAGCCATCAGATTGCAGTTTGTTCTGGTGTACACCTGTGCTGTGGTCCAGAGGATCAGTCTAGTTTGGAGCTGCCAATTGTATTCTGAGTCCATCCAGGTAAACATGACTGTACCGGAGCAGAACACTCTGAAGGTAATCATGGATATGAGCATGGGATCCATCTCCACAGTTTGACCAGTAATGTCAGGACAGATGCACTGGGGCCAAAGGCAGATGGTGTGGATCACATCAAATCAGTTTATCCCTCATTTTCGATCACTCACTAGCTATTGCAGACCCAGTTAAGCAGTTATGTCCTTTAGAAGACAGTGAACACAGTCAGTGGTGGTGTTACCACCCTTGGTACCAGACAATACAGCCCTTAACCTGGAGTATATCTAGTACTCTAGCTACCTACTGTGCTTATTCCAAGTGTTGTTCTATGTGGAAGAACACTGATTCTCCAGCTGAGGGAGGACAGATTTCCCTGCCTTTTGTTGAGTTGATGCCATCGGACCTCATCAATCTGGCATCATTGTTGAGGATCTAAATGGCTACTCCCTCCTATTGGTTCCCACTGTGCTGACACCTCTGGTGGGCCTGTCATACCACTGGACTGAATATTCCCTGAGATTATGATGGAGATGAGAGGCTGCTTGCCTCAGTGGAATGATTCTGTGAATATTAGACCATAAGGCCATAAGATATAGGAGCAGAATTGGGCCATTTGACGCATCGATATGACCATGTCAGGCTGTTGCATTGCTAGTTTTATTAGTTTATAAAGTAACTTTCCAAAATTAGACACTAATCTTCAAATGTTTGTGAGTAAAACTTTGACTGGCCTGACGGCACTTTTACAGTGTCAATATATGCCTTTTAAATCAATGCCAAATGATTCATTTTTTTGGTATTTTAACACATCATTTCTCATTCTTGCATACTTGAGCTTTATGGTTGTGAATTGCCTCCAATATCTGTAGAATAAATACGTCATTAATCAAATCTGAATGATAACATCCCTGCTGATTTTTTCAAATTGCAATTATGCTTTCAAAGCATAGGTCTGCTCATATGTTCAAATTTGTTTAAGTTTGATAATTAATGTTTGTGCATGTGACCTTTCTGCCAATTGCTGATTGCTCATGGCTGTTTGCACTATTGTCCTGTAAATTGCTGGTTGCTATAGTGTTCAGAATCACAATCAGGCTTAATATCAATGGTATATGTTGTGAAATTTGTTGTTATGTGGCAGCAGTACATTGCAATATATAATAATATAAACTGTAAATTATGGTATATATATACCATAATTTACAGTTTGTATTATCATATATAAAGTTAAATTAAATAAGTACAGCAAAAAGAGAGAAACAAATTAGTGAGGTAGAGTTCATGGGTTCATTGTTCATTCAGAATTCCGATGGCAGAGGGGAGGAAGCTGTTCCTGAATCACTGAGTGTGTGCCTTAAGGCTTCTGTATCTCAGTCCTGGGTGATGGGGGTCCTTAATGATGGATGCCGCCTTTTTGAGGCATCACCTCTTGAACATGTCCTGGATGCTGGGGAGGCTCGTGACCGTGATGGTGCTGACTGAGTTTACAACTTCCTGTAGATTTTTCCAATCCTGACAGTGGCCCCCCTCCCCCCCCATACCAGACTGTGATGATATGTTATGGTTTTGTCTACTATGCTATTGTCCTGTGTTTTATGCTCGGCACCAAACCACAATCAATCCTGGTATATTTCACATACTGGCAATAATGTGTTTCAGATTCTGATCATCAACATGTTTTATATATTGCAGGTCCTTTAATGGGTCAATAAAGTGGAAGAAAGAATGGGAAAATTTTTCATGAAATATTATTAGTTCGGCATCCCGAGTGTAGTTGTTCAAACTGACTACATTGGTGCTTAAATATTCCACTTGTTGCTGTCTGGATCAATCAAAAACCATACTATTTAAAAACTTTATAGAAGCCGTTTAATTTCTTGTTTCTATCTGTATATTTAATGGTCCGAGATGTATCTGTTAATATAAAGTTTACGTAGCAGAGATAAATAGATCAAATTCAGAATGTTGGATCCTTTCTACTATGATAGAACATTGAACATATAGAACACTACAGTACAGAAGAGGCCCTTCAGCCCACTATGTTGTGCTGGTCTTTTAACCTACTCTAAGATCAATCTAACCCTTCCCTCCTACATAGCCCTCCATTTTTCTATCATCCATCTGCCTATCTAAAAGTTTCTTAAGTGTCCTTAATCTACCACCTCTGGCAGTGCATTCCGCCACCACCTCTGGCAGTGCATTCCATGCATTCACCATTTTCTGATTAAAATAAAACTTAACTCTGACATTTTCTCTATACTTTCCTCCATTTGCCTTAAAATTATGCCCCTTGGTATTAGCCATTTCCGTCTTTGGAAAAAGTCTCTGGCTATCCACTCTTATCATCTTGTACACCTCTATAAAATCGCCTCTCATCCTCCTTTGCTCTAGTTATTTCGGGGGGGAGGGGGAAGTGAAGTGGGGAAGATGGGGGCAGCGAGTTTAAATATGTCCCCAGAAGACCATCCATGATTACCAAAAGCACACACAAAGTCAACAAGAATTAGACAATAGTTCATAAATACACTAATGCTCCCAAGAGGAGATCAGTGTCCTCTCTTATTCTCAGAAACTAACTGATAAAAATTAGAATTTGAAGTAAAAAACTGAAAATGCTAGAAATCCAAATAAAAACTGAAAAAGCTGGAAATTCAAACCAAAAGCTGAAAATGCTGGAAACACTCAGCAAATCAAATAACACAAATAGGGAAAGAACTGGAGTTCATGATTCAAATCAAGGACCCTTCATCTAAATTGGATAAGCAAGGAAATAAGTGTGTTTAATTTTCAGAGAGGGTGAATGGAGAGACTAGAGGGAGTGCCTGTGATAAAGCACAGGCTAAACTATCAACCTATGGAATTCTCCAGCCAACAAAGTTGAGAAGGCTAGATCATTTAAAGAGAAGAGAAAGGAAATGTGGAGAAGACAATATGAAACCAGAGATAAGTTGAGGCCTGGAGCAGATAATTTATAATCATATTGAATGCCAGGTTACGTTTGAAGGGCTGTGGCCGATGGCTCCTCTTTCTTTTGTTCTTGTGAAAAAGCTCCTCATCAAAATACACTGTGCAAGGGAAATTCCATTACTAAAAAAGTAATAGCTGCACATTTGGAAATCAGTAGTCCAATCAGGCAGTCAGTATGTTTTAATGAGGCAAAATCATATCTGACAAATTTATTGGAGTCTTTTGAGGAAACCTCTGCTGGTTGGAGTGTGGAGGGGGGAGGAAATTAATGCATTTGGACTTTCAGAAGTAGCTCAACAAAATGCAAAAGGTGCAGTCACACACACCTATTGGTTATAGAAATGTATGCAATCTGATGGAATTGATGGAAGTGTCAGATGTGCTGTACATAACAGTTGGCATTACCCTCTTTGCACTATGAGTTCTGGGGTCTTTCACTAGGAAGAGCACAATAAAATCTTTCAAAGTACTCAAGGCATCAATATTTTACCAGTCTCAATTTGCAATTTGGACATCAAGTCAGTCTCCTAGCTCCTAAAAGTGTGCCACTCTACTGAATTTTCCCAGGTTGCCTCTTTCAGTTTCCTTAATATTAAAAAAAATTGCCGATGCAGTATCGAGTGGTTTACTTTGAAGGAATAGCATTCTTCAAAGTCAAGTTCCTTCCTGCTCAAGGAACAAATGAGAATATTTACCAAAGCACAAAGTCCTACCTAAATTGTGATACTGATGAAGTTGTGAATTCTGCAATGGGAGTTCTTACTCCCTGGGCCTCTGGCTTCCCCTTTTGCCACTCGTAATTGTGTGTAACCAAGATCTGAGCCCTCACCTATTTCTGAGGCAGACCATGTCAACCAAGCTCATCAACCCCCTTCAGAGGGTGCGAAGTGGGGGAACTTCAAAAAAAAGCCACTCACTTGGTAAACGCTCCTTTGGCATCAATTAGTAGTTTGTTTTAAACAAGAATTTTTTTGTATATTTTAAGATGCATGTCTAGTAACTTCTCTAGATAACAACAAATAAATATTACTTCTGTGCAATTTCATCTGTCACGTCCACAATTCAGCCACAATGTTTCATGATTCATCCCACAATTTAAATCTAACAAGATGATCGTTCCTCCAGCTGGCTCAGGTTATGAGTGTGAGAGCAAGTTATCAGTTCCTTTTCACTGACTGTAGAAATGCCATTCATTATATTGAAACCAAACGAACAGTATCATTATTTTATATGTATTGATTCTGCATGTATAATCATTATTCTCTGTACTTACATGTTCAGCTCTGTTGGAAAGTTAAATATAGGTTCAAATTTACTCTCTGTGGCAAAAATACTACAGAATGGGGAGGATTCGTTGTGAACTTCAGTTCTAATGTTACCTGCGTACTTTTATTGTTTGCACAATTTGTTTTTTTTTTCTGCACGCTGGTTGTTTGACGGTCTTCTTTTTTAATGGATTCTACTTGGTTTCTTTGTTCTGTGCCTGCCGGTAAGGAGATGAATCTGAAGGTTGCATTTAGTACTGTAGATGTAATGCCCTGTTTAAGATTTCTACTGCTACGCTGTGAAGTATTTTTATTTTAGCAGTTTTCTACAAAAGCAGAATGTCCTATTAGTAATAGTGTTTTGGCTTCGGCTAAAGATAAGGAGTCATGTTGTCCAACTCGGGAATGGCGTGTCAGCTAAATGTAACTTTCTGCCCAGTGGAAGATTTGGGAAAGCTGGGTGGAATCAGATTTCTGGAGAACAGTAGGCGGGTTTGGGGTCTTTTGGTGGGAGCTGCTGAAGGCGCACAAGGGGAGGTACCGCAGAATGCTGCCCGAAGGAGAGACCCCATTAGAAGAAGGGCTTTGTCCAGAGGAATGGTTCCAAGGAGGATGTGCCAATACTCCTAAGTTCGCCAGTTCATTTGAGGGAAATCCAGACTGTGGTCGGTATCCTTCACGCAGAACGTGGGCTCAGTGCGTGAGTACAGTGATACACCCGGCCACTTCAGAAATGAGCTCCAATGTTTATCTGCATATTGGACTGGCTTAACTGTAATGGACCCTGTTAAGTTTCTTTCCTTGTCCTGTTAATTGTTTGATAAAGTTGAAAGTCAGTAAATATACTTTCTTTGTAATTTTATGCCGGCGGTACGATCTGTCATTTCTTGACAACTAATAATTGTGCATGAGCAGTATTTACACAGCATTTGTGAAAATCAATGTTTCTTAATCAGAACATCCCAATTTTCCTGTTTGGTTGAACCCCAAGTCATACCAACCCTAAACATATATTGTTTCTGTATTGCTGAGTCACGTGGCTGTTAACAAAGTTAGCTAATGAGCCAAGTTGGTACATGAGCCCTGGTGACAGGTTACATATACATACTTTGATAATAAATGTACTTTGAACTTTGAAATCTAAACCACTCAATAAATCCTTTTTTTGAGTGAAATTCCTTTTTTCTACTATTGCATGTGTAGCGGGCAATTCTGATAAGCCAATTGCTGCAGCTGGTGACCCCCACGGGTTGTTATCCCTGTCTGTCGTGCCTTCCAATCACTCCAGTAATGATGCTCCATGGTTGAAGAAATGCCTTTGATCCTTTATTAGCAACTAGCACAGCAAACAGTCCTGAAGTAATACAACTAAGAGTACTTAAGCACAAGCTAAGCGGTCAACAAAAGATATGACATCCGTCAGTCCCCAGCTCCAAACTGGCCAGAACAAAGCACAAATACTTAACTTATTCCCTTCCTGTTCACCACACCCCCACTCACATGACTAGTTACCATAATACACGTAATAAACACACAACACTGAATACAATGCAGATAGAAAACAGATGCATGACTCTGACAGCATGAATTCACTTCCCAAGTCCCAGGCAACAGCTTAGGCTGGAGCACTTTGATTAAGACCTACTCCTGAGTTCAACAATCACACTGTTTCTGAAGCACTAGTTCGGCTACAACATCATAACAGTAACTTTAGTTCATATTGGCTTGAATTTGTCATCTGTGGCTCATTGGCCAACATCACTGCAGAGTGCTCAGTGAGTGATATGATATGATATGATATGATAGATAGATAGATAAATAAATAAAACTATATATATATATATATATATATATATATATATATATCTATATATATATATAGTGCACTAAGTGCACAAGGGCCTCAGCCCATTGTGGATCATGGTATTGAACGCTTTCAGTAATACATAGCGTACAATTCCTTGAAAATATGGTGTCAATGCCCAACTTCGGATCTGCAGGGAAAATACTGTTTCCAATGGGAAGGCAAGTTATTACTGGTGAGATTAGAAATATATATTATCAATTGCATTAAAAAATTCTGTATATGTTCTCAAAAAGTCTTTCCAGAAGAATATTGATGTCCTCCTGGGCATCACCCTGCAATATTCTCCTGATGTTGAAGTATCATTTCAATAGTTCCGTCTAATATCAGAGGATGTACACAATATACCGCCTGAAATTCTTGTTCTTCGTAGACATCCACATAAACGGAAGAGTGCACCAAAGAATGAGTGACAGTAAAAAACATTGGAACCCCAAAGCCACCCAACTCCTCCCTCCCTCGCACAAGTAGCTGCAAGTATCAATACTCCCCCTCACTCACTTCAGCAAAAAGTGTCTGCACCCACCATCCACCAAGCTAGCAATAGCAAAGCCCCCACTGAAGACCATGATCTGCAGAACAATAAAAACTAGTCAAATTGACATACTAGAGGCACTCTCTCCCTCCCTAATAACAGGGCAGAGAGGCGTCACTCAGCAAGAGGGTGAGCGACAAAGCAACTCGCTGATTTACGGTGTTAAAGTCTGCCGTGTTGCTTTATTCCGAATCCCATTTCATTGGAAGACCAGTATAAAGACAACAATCTTGCTCAGCTCTTGGGAGACAGAGGTGTATCAGAGGGAACGTAATTTGGATTGTAGACATTCATTCACCACTGAAGTACATTTGTAGTGGACGCATCATTAAAGCACCATGTGATCTGTGATTTCCCTACATTAAAGTAGATGACATGAAAAGTTGGTGCAATCAAGCACAATACTGAGCTCTCTGTGTTCGGTGCTACAAAATATAAATTGAAATGCATTACTTTATGTTGAGCTTTATGTGCATCTTTGAGATTTGATGAAGATGTGTGACGAGTTATCAGCAACCTTGCTCCATCCTGAGTTCCCTACATTCATCAGTCAAGATGGAAATGGCCTATTTGTAGACTGACTGAACATCCTTGCTTTGACCTTTGATGTAATCATGTTGTAATTGCTGGATGCTGTGTGTCAACAGAACAAAAAGAAAACATTGGCTAAATTACAAAAAAAAAATGTTGAACAGGAACAGGAACAGGAACAAATGTTGCAATCCCTCTCTTCCAGTTTTAACTCAATGAGGGACAGAGAACTGAACAACTTGAAGGAAGTGGGTTGGTCATTTAAAGTCTTCTAAATGAAGGTTATCTGCTTTTAATATAACTATTATTCTATTTTAAATCACAGACAATGCGATTACAAGACCCTTTGTAAAATTATGGGAGTGACTTTAATTTAATTCACAGTTTTTCATTACCTACAATCTATGGGGCTTTTGGGGGCGGGGGTAATTTACCTTTCATTTGAAAAGAGAAGTAGTAAGGGGTTTTTCACAATTCTCTACCACGCTCCAGTCCAGTTGGTGGCGGCAATGCAAGTTGGACTGTCAGACACCATTAAAAGGGGGGGAAGGAGGAGGAGGAGGAGGGGAGAAGAAGGAGAAGAATACAAAACTCTGGGAAACCCAGTGGCTTAAAACAGGTGTGAAAGGATGAATCCATGATATATATGTCTTTATTTCTTGTGTATATTACCGCAGTACAGAGGAAAGCCATTTGCCTGTCAATTTCCTGCCGGCTCAGTGTAATGCATTCCTTCGAGTCAGATTCTTCTGCTTTATCCCCAAGGTTTTGCAAATTCTTCCTTTTTGGATATTTATCTGGTTCCCTTTTTGAAAGCTATATTTCAATCTGCTTCCATTAAAGCCACTAGCAGTGCATTCCTGAACTTATCCATCACTGTTAAAAAGGTTTTTTCTTGTGTCACTTTTGATTCGTTTGCAAATCAGCTTCATTCCACCCTCTTGCTTCTTGACCATATCACAGAATGGGTAATGTTTCTGCCTCCTCTTCACCCATCTTCTGATTCTTTTTTTGTTTCTCTTTCTTGCCCAACTTCATTCACTGAGTGAGTTATCATGACTTGCACCGTTCCAAAGACAGTTGGGACAGTTGAGGGACAGGTGGCAGAGAAGGAGTGCCAGGGACGCAGGGGTGGCATGAGTGTAGACACACCCAGCACTGAGACACCAGGCAAGGTCATTTGATTTTAAACAACTGGTTTATAGATCATTACAGAATGTCTCTCTGGTGCTTCTTGCTGCCTCCCCTCTCCCCTCTAGTGGAGTGCAGTGTAGGTTCACAAGGTTAAATTAAAGTCATTCCCTTTTCCCAACCATAATTCTCCTCTTCCTGTCCCCTCCCCACCCACTCTTAGCCCACAATATCAGAATCAGGTTTATCATCACCCACATATGTTTGTGAAATTTGTTTTGCTTTTCGGCACCAGTACAGTGCAAAACATTAAATTACTACAGTACTGTGCAAAAGCCTTAGGCACCCTACTATATATATGTGCCAAAGACTTTTTCACAGTACTGTATGCCTAAAATTTTCTGGTTCTGACGACAGGTGAATAGCTTCTGCGATTCACCCCCCCGCAGATGCTGTTTGGCCCGATGAGTACTTCCAACATTTTTGGTTTCAAATGAGGTTTCCATTGTCTGAATATATTGCACGTCAATTATTTTAATGTATTAACTTCTCTTTTAAATGAGCTAAGTTGAATTAAATTATAGTTAGTGCTAATCAAACTCAAATCATGAAAACAGAAAATGTAAGCAGTCTGCAAAATGTATTACTTTAGCAATTACCAAATTTGAAAAGCTATCAGGCAGTCAGATTAAAGCTGAACGGCAAATGTATTTGAATAATCTAATGGTTCACAGACTGCCTTGCTTACAGTCGTGACTTTTGTCAACTATATTCAAAAACTGGGGATGGAGGAGACGGGGAGTGTCTTAAGAATCCGGGTAAGTGGCTTGTTAAGACTGGAAGCTTTTGGTTGTGGTGTCGAGGTAGAAGTGAAGGCTGCAGCAGCAGAGGCTGGCATCAGCATCACAGGCTGGCATCATCAGCAGCAGAGGCTGGCATCAGCAGCAGGGAACAATCCAAAGCAAAGCTCTACATGAACCTGTTCAAAGCAAGGCAGCAAGAGCAGGAGCATTCGCCTGCTAGGACCCAGAACACTTAGAAAGGAGTGGTACCCAGGAGAGGGATAAATTGAAGGATGGAAAAGAATCAGTAATCTCTGTCAGTAAGTCCTGAACTCTTTTGAAACTTATCACCCAGAATAACTAATATAGGGTTTATTTTCAAACAACAGAAATTCTGCAGATGCTGGAAATTCAAGCAACACACATCAAAGTCGCTGGTGAATGCAGCAGGCCAGGCAGCATCTCTAGGAAGAGGTGCAGTCGACGTTTCAGGCCGAGACCCTTCGTCAGGACTAACTGAAGGAAGAGTGAGTAAGGGATTTGAAAGTTGGAGGGGGAGGGAGAGATCCAAAATGATAGGAGAAGACAGGAGGGGGAGGGATAGAGCCAAGAGCTGGACAGGTGATAGGCAAAAGGGGATACGAGAGGATCATGGGACAGGAGGTCCGGGATGAAAGACGGTGGGGGGGGGGGGACCCAGAGGATGGGCAAGAGGTATATTCAGAGGGACAGAGGGAGAAAAAGGGGAGTGAGAGAAAGAATGTGTGCATAAAAATAAATAACGGATGGGGTACGAGGGGGAGGTGTGGCCTTAGCGGAAGTTAGAGAAGTCGATGTTCATGCCATCAGGTTGGAGGCTACCCAGACAGAATATAAGGTGTTGTTCCTCCAACCTGAGTGTGGCTTCATCTTTACAGTAGAGGAGGCCGTGGATAGGCATGTCAGAATGGGAATGGGATGTGGAATTAAAATGTGTGGCCACTGGGAGATCCTGCTTTCTCTGGCGGACAGAGCGTAGCTGTTCAGCAAAGCGGTCTCCCAGTCTGCGTCGGGTCTCGCCAATATATAAAAGGCCACATCGGGAGCACTGGACGCAGTATATCACCCCAGTCGACTCACAGGTGAAGTGTTGCCTCACCTGGAAGGACTGTTTGGGGCCCTGAATGGTGCTCTCAGGATGAGGTTTTTCATTCTAGGACGAGGGAGATGTCTTCCTTTTTTAAAGAAAGGGGCTTCCCTTCCTCCACTATCAACTCTGCTCTTAAACGCATCTCCCCCATTTCACGTACATCTGCTCTCACTCCATCCTCCCGCCACCCCACTAGGAATAGGGTTCCCCTGGTCCTCACCTACCACCCCACCAGCCTCCGGGTCCAACATATTATTCTCTGTAACTTCCGCCACCTCCAAAGGGGTCCCACCACTAAGCACATCTTTCCCTCCCCCCCCCCGCATTCCGCAGGGATCACTCCCTACGCAACTCCCTTGTCCATTCGTCCCCCCCATCCCTCCCCACTGATCTCCCTCCTGGCACTTATCTGTGTAAGCAGAACAAGTGCTACACATGCCCTTACACTTCCTCCCTTACCACCACTCAGGGCCCCAAACAGTCCTTCCAGGTGAGGCAACACTTCACCTGTGAGTCGACTGGGGTGATATACTGCATCCGGTGCTCCCGATGTGGCCTTTTATATATTGGCGAGACCCGACGCAGACTGGGAGACCGCTTTGCTGAACACCTACGCTCTGTCCGCCAGAGAAAGCAGGATCTCCCAGTGGCCACACATTTTAATTCCACATCCCATTCCCATTCTGACATGTCTATCCACGGCCTCCTCTACTGTAAAGATGAAGCCACACTCAGGATGGAGGAACAACACCTTATATTCCGTCTGGGTAGCCTCCAACCTGATGGCATGAACATCGACTTCTCTAACTTCCGCTAAGGCCCCACCTCCCCCTCGTACCCCATCTGTTACTTATTTTTATGCACACATTCTTTCTCTCACTCTCCTTTTTCTCCCTCTGTCCCTCTGAATATACCTCTTGCCCATCCTCTGGGTAACCCCCCCTCCTTGTCTTTCTTCCCGGACCTCCTGTCCCATGATCCTCTCGTATCCCCTTTTGCCTATCACCTGTCCAGCTCTTGGCTCTATCCCTCCCCCTCCTGTCTTCTCCTATCATTTTGGATCTCCCCCCCCCCCTCCAACTTTCAAATCCCTTACTCACTCTTCCTTCAGTTAGTCCTGACGAAAGGTGTCGGCCTGAAACGTCGACTGCACCTCTTCCTACAGATGCTGCCTGGCCTGCTGCGTTCACCAGCAACTTTGATGTGTGTTGATAGGGTTTATTTTATTTATTTCTAAATGGAGTCAAGTTAGGAAAAGGGGAAGTACAACGAGATCTAGGTGTCCTTGTTCATTAGTCACTGAAAGTAAGCATGCAGGTACAGCAGGCAGTGAAGAAAGCTAATGGCATGCTGGCCTACATAACAAGGGGAATTGAGTATAGGAGCAAAGAGGTCCTTCTGCAGTTGTACAGGACCCTGGTGAGACCACACCTGGAATATTGTGTACAGTTTTGGTCTCCAAATTTGAAGAAGGACATTCTAGCTATTGAGTGAGTGCAGTGTAGGTTCACGAGGTTAATTCCCGGGATGGCGGGACTGTCATATGTTGAAAGATTGGAGCGACTGGGGTTGTATACACTGGAATTTAGAAGGATCAGAGGGGATCTGATTGAAACATATAAGATTATTAAGAGATTGGACACGCTGCAGGCAGGAAACATGTTCCTGCTGATGGGTGAGTCCAGAACCAGAGGCCACAGTTTAAGAATAAGGGGTAAACAATTTAGAATGGAGTTGAGGAAAAACTTATTCACACAGAGGGTTGTGGTTCTGTGGAATGCTCTGCCTCAGAAGGCAGTAGAGGCCAATTCTCCGGATTCTTTCAAAAAAGAGTTAGATAGAGCTCTTAAAGATATTGGAGTGAAGGGATATGGGGAGAAGGCAGGAAAAGGGTACTGATTGTGGATGATCAGCCATGATCACAGTGAATGGTGGTGCTGGCTTGAAGGGCTGAATGGCCTACTGCTGCACCTATTGTCTATTGTCTATTTATTTATTTTATTGAGATACAGTGCGGAATAGGGCCTTTTGGCCCTTCAAGCCACTCCATCCTGCAAACCCTGCTTTAACCCTAGCCTAAACACGGGACATTGGGCAATGACCAATTAACCTCCCAATCGCAATGTCTTTGGACTGTTGGAGGAAACCCACATTGTCACAAGGAGATCGTATAAACTTCTTACAGGCAGCAACAGGAACTGAACCAGGGTTGCTGGAACAGCAAAGTGTTATGATAACCACTACTCTACTATTTGGAGTGACTGGAATTATGTGGCTAGCACAAATCATTCAGTAAGTATTGAATATTACAGATTGAAAACACAAAGACCAGACAAAGACTGATGAAGGATCTCGGCCTAAAATTCTGACTGTTTATTCCCCATCATAGATGCTGTCTGACTTGCTGAGGTCCTCCACCATTTTGTGTGAGTTGCTCAGGAGGGGTTTCTAATATTTTCACAGGTCTTCATGGCACAGGCTGGGCAACTGTGTCCTTGAGCAAACTGAAGAGGAGATATGTCAATAAAGCAGCTACAGATCACGGCCAAGACCCGTGCTAAAACAGGTCCATGCTTTGAATGTATAATTCAAGTACTCACAGAGTATGGAGGATGTTAAGACCAGAAGACCAGAAGACCAGAAGATATAGGAGCAAAATTAGGCCATTTGACCCATCGAGTCTGCTCCACCATTTCATCATGGCTGATCCATTTCCCTCTCAGTCCCAATCTCCTGCCTTCTCCCCGTATCCCTTCATGCCCTAACTAATCAAGAATCCATCAACCTCTGCCTTAAGTTACCCAATGACTTGGCCTGCACAGCCGCCTGTGACAACGAATTTCACAGATTCACCACTCTCTGGCTAAAGAAATTCCTCCTCATCTCCATTCTAAATGGACTTCCTTCTATTCTGAGGCTGTGCCCTCTGGTCTTAGAATCTCAAACCAAAGGAAACATCGTCTTCACATCCACATAGAACATAGAACAGTAACTGCACCTGCAGCCCACAATACTATGCTGAACCAAATAAATTAGGAATCAAATGACCAATTAATCTAATCCCTTCTGCCTACACAATGTCCACATTCTCCTATTATCCTCATGTGCCTATCTAAGCATCTCTTAAAGATCTCTAATGTATCTACCTCTACCAGCACATTCCGAGCATCCATGTAAAAAACCTGCGTCTCACATCTCCTTTGAAATTACACCCTCCCAGCTCAAAAGCATGCCCTCTGATTTTACATATATTGACCCTGAGAAAAAAGATGCTGCCTGTCTAATCTATTTTTGCCTCTCATCATTTCATAAACCTCTATCAGATCTCGCCTGGACCTCCGCTGCTCTAGAGAAAACAAATTTGGCCAGTTACTCCTTCAAGATAATGTCCTCTAATCCTGGTAAACTTCTTCTGCACCAACTCCAAAGTCTGAACATCTTTCCTACATTGTGGGAGGTGTTGCAGAACCAGAACTGTATGCAGTACTCCAGATGCAGTCTAACGCGAGGTTTATAAAGATGCTTTATGGCATGCATGCAGTGGGTCAGGAGAATAAGGGAAGGCACAATCAACTTGGTATAAAAATGGCTGGATGGGGTGGGGGGGAATGGCAGAATTTAGCAGAAGCTGCATGTGTGGCCGATTCTCAGGCAGAGGCTCACAAGTTGAGGCAGAGTGATCCTTATGATTTGGAGGAGGAGAGAGAACACAGGGCTGGGGAACGGGACTGCAATCAGGAGGGGAAGGGAGAATACTGGGACCCGTCAGCTCCAGTTCCTCCTGCTGCTCTGGTTAAAGCAATTGTTCACCCTTCTCCTTCAATAATGTCGCTTCATCAGTCTCAACTGTTACAAAAACAGCAACTTCAATCTTGACCTTTACATAACTTCAAATAGGTGACATTTAAAACAGAAGCAACTCCTTTGTTCAGTACAACATGTAAATGACAGTGACTGTTTGACTACAAAACAGCAGAAATTCCTTTTGATTGGGAATTGCATAAAATAATTTGATATGTTGGCACATAGAATTATTTACTGCAAGGATGACAGCTGCCAGTGCATTCCTTGAAATTCAGATACTGCATTTGACTTATCATTAGCATTCCAGGTAACCATATTCATATGGGTGTTCTGTTCATCTCAATTGATTGACAACGTTCTCTTTAACGGAGTGAACGTGACATGAGTGATAGACACTAGCAGTCCAGAACACAAACATTGAAAACAGTTATTTAGGCAAAACACAGAATTACATCAGATTTAATGGGCATTTTAGACTCTACTTTCCGCATTGAAACAGCATCAGTCAAGATTCCAGACACCACTAAAAAGAAAGTCACTCAATTAGTTATTGAAACTGCTGTATGCCAAGCAATTAAAGCAAGGATCCCCAAACTTTTTTATGCCATGGACCCCAGGTTGGGAACCCCTGAACTAAAGAAAGGTCAGAGTCTTGGTACAATGGTACAATTCTCGAAGCTAAATCAGGCCATGTTCTCAAGCCCAGCCTAGCAACTTAGTAGGTAATCTATTTGCAATAGCAAGGTTTCATCTGACAGAGAAGATCCAATTATTCTATCCCTAAAGAAGCGGTGAAGGTCCATATTTATCCTACAATCGACATAAATTCTGCGTGTCAGGGTAGAAATACATCTCTACCAAGGAAGGTGGAAGGTGCTCCTTCCCTCCACTAGCCTGCAGGACACCCTTGGGCAAGGTCCTGGTTATGCAACCACTGACACCAGGCAGACAGTCTCTGAAGAGTATTGATAATGGCTGGGGTCATCCATCTCGCAAAGACACTGCCCAGAAGGCAATGGCAAAGCACTTCTGTAGAAAAATTTGCCAAGGACAATCATGCTCATGAAAGAACCATGTTCGCCCACGTCATATAACACAGCACATAATGAACGAGGGAACAACACAAATTATGTGATCATTATATCCCTGTTATTCTGGGCCTTCAGATCATAGAATGGTACAGTACAGGAAGCAATTTAGTCCACTAGACCTTTGCTAGTTAGTTATGCTTCAATGTGAGTTTGTCCATTTCCATCCTTTCAAGTATTCGTCCAGCTCCCTTTGGAAAGCAATTACCTGTATTAGGCCACATAGTGCCGGATCTCCCTGGGATTCACCCACTCCACACGCTTGGTGCAGATGCTGAGGGCTGATCTTTATGCTCATATTTTATTTTTGAAACACAGGGTGGAATTGGACCTTTGAGCTGCAATGCAGAGCGACCCCCGATTTAACCCTAGTCTAATCACGGGACAATTTACAACGACCAATTAACCAACCAACTGGTAGATCTCTGATATGTGGGAGGAAACCCACGCGGTCACGGCAAGAACATACAAACTCCTTACAGGGAGCAGTGGGAATTGATCTCACGTCGCCGGTTCTGTAAAGCGATGCGCTAACCACTACGTTACCATGCCACTCCTCCATTCCCTAAATGAGGCAGCAACTCTGGGTAGTGTTCAGACCCCAGGTGGCACATTTCAGGGACCCCCCACCCCCCCTTGGATTTGGTAGCAGGGAGAGCTGCAGCTATCCTTTATTTTCTTTTGAAACTGTAACCTTTCTTCATTAAGACTCCCTGGTCCTGTGTTCCTTTACAGTTGGAGGGTTTCGTTCTTCCTACCAATACATGTCATTTCATATTTTCCTCTGTTAATTTTGATCTCATTTCACCAGCCTGTCCCTGTTTTTGTGACCTGTTGCCAAGCTCAGCGCTGTCTTACCCATCATTTGCAAAATATGACATTATGCCATGTAATTCCCTGGTCTAGGCCATTAATATAAATGAAAAGCAACAGTGGTTTTAACACCCTCCTCAAGAGATGGCACTGTACATTAACCAGTTGAAGAACAGTCATACATCATTATCCTTGCTTTTTTATATCCGGTTTCTTAACAATGCTACCACTACACTCCAATGCTATAGGGCTTCAATTTTGTTAACATCTATTATGCAGTTTTTATTTCAATTGCTCTTTTGAGAATCTGATACACATCAACTGATTATCTCATTAACCCTTCTCAAAGTGCTGGAGGAATTCAGCAGGTCAGTCAGCATCTATAGAGAGGAATAAGGAGACGATGTTTTGTGCCGAGACCCTTCATAAAGGTGGGTTTTGACCTGTTGAGATCCTCTAGCATTTTGTGTGTGTTACTCTGGATTTCCAACATTTTCAGAATCTCTTCATGTGCTTCATCTAAGATATGTGTTTACATATGTCATGCAAGCTACCATTAATTACCTATATTTTTCCTAATTCTAATTTACCTTTCAAGTGGTCGTGGCAGATCCTCTGGTCCTCTCAGCACTCTAAAGCTGGAACTGTGTGGTGGGGCAGAGAAACGTCTCTACTAAAGGTGGAAGGGCCCTCCTTCCCCCCACTAGCCGGCAGGTCACCCTTGGGCAAGGTGACGCACCTGCTTAGCCCCCCCTGAACAGAGTCATGTGAAGCCATGGGAGCAGGTGGTGGATGGTCGTATGAGCCGCTGGTGCACATCACAAGTCCTGGTTATGCAACCACTGACGCCAGGCAGACAATCTCTGAAGAATATTGATAATGGCTGGGGTCACCTGTCTTGTAAAGACACTGCCCAGAAGAAGGCAGCGGCAAACCACTTCTGTAGAAAAATTTGCCAAGAACAATCATGGGTCCTGGAAAGACCATGATCAGCCATATCATACAAACACGGCGCATAATGAACAAATGCTGGAACATGCCTGAATATCCCCATGGAAATCACATTTTCCACTGCGGGCAATAGTCTAAACCAGCAATGGCATCTTCCACCCTTCCCGTTGGCTGTCCCAGTGCAAGATCAGTCAAGTCCTCCAACAGAGCAGTATGAGCTGCTGTAGATTTCATACTTCCTGGGTTGTAAGGTTGCCCGTCAATTCAATGCCAAGTTAAATTGGGTAACAGCATGGTAGTCTCTCTTCAAATTGACTAAGATTCAGTAAGCCCAGAGCACATATAAACAATGCATACTCACGCCTGAAATGTTAGTTAAAATTATTAAAACTAATTTAAATGGATGTGACTACCTGTATGCTTGACAACAACCCATAAGTAAATCTACATGAACACAGAACACCATTACAGGAAGATTATGAAAGCTTTAGAAAGGGATCAGAAGAGATATACCAGGATGCTGCTTGGGTTAGAGGGTATGAGCTATAAAGGGAGTTTTGACAAACATGGATTACTTCTTGTGGAGCATCAGAGTTTGAATGAAGATCTAATAGGAATTTATAGAGTTATGAGAGGCATAGATAGGGTAGACAGTCAGAATCGTTATCCCAAAATAGCAACATCAAGTAGTAGAGGACATGCATTGAAGATGAGAGGGATAAAGTTTAAGGGGTATGTGCAAGACTCTTTTTTTTTCAATTCAGCAATAAATACACTGAAACTACTATGATGACAGACTCAAACAAGAGAAGATCTGCAGATGCTGGAAGTCCAAGAAACACACACCAAATGCTGGAGGAACTCATCAGGCCAGGCAGCATCTATGAAAAAGAGTACAGTCAACACTTCAGGCCAGAATCTGCCCGAAACATTGACTGTACTCTTTTCCATTGATGCTGCCTGGCCAGCTGGGTTCCTCCAGCGTTTTGTGTGTGTTGCTTAATGACATACTTTGCAGGATAGGTTAAAATATCTCCTTTAAGAAATATCAAAACTGTACATAATCTTATTATGAAGATTGTATATCCCAGTAGTTACAGCTGCCTAATGAAGCAAACCCTGAATGGATAAAGTTTCTTTTTACTTAGAAATATTCCTGATTACTCCGAGATTCTTCTCACATCAGAACTATCATCACAAGGAGAATTGATTTTAAAAAACTTAAATTCTGGAGAAAAGAAAAGGTTGTTTACAGCATGACCCACACATAATTCCCCTGCAATAATGACCCCTTTTTTTTTTACCTCTGAAGCAGTCGACAGGCCATCCAAATGGCAAAATAACTGGAAGTTTGTTCATTCATCTGTGGAAGGAGCAGCTGCAGCAAGAGAAAGCCGAAAAGCAGAAAAGAAAATTCCAATTTACACGCCAAGGCACTGTCTGTGCTCAGTCCCTCGTTGGTCATCTTCTCCCTACCCCAGCAAGTATCTTAAATGTAGCACAGAAATACAGTACTCTGTTAATGTCTTGGCACATATATATAGCAAGGGTGCCTAAAACTTTTGCACAGTGATAGTGAGAGTAATGGAGAGTGAGTTTATTAATCTGGCAGGAGCGAAGAATGTTGGAAATGGAGAGGGTGGAGTGCTGCAGGAGAGGTGGGGGACAGGTGGCAGAGAAAGAGTGCCAGGGGTGGGGGCTAGTGCAGTTGCAGATACGCCCAGCCCCAAGACGTCAGGCAAGGTCATTTAATTCCAAACAATTGTTTTTTTGATCATTACAGAAGGTGCTTCCTGCTCCCTCCCCTCTCCCATCCCCTTTTCTTAACCATGATTTTCCTCTCCCTGTCCCCTTTCCACTCTCAGACCACAATATAGACCCATATCAGAATCAGATTTATAATCACTCACCTATATCATGAAATGTGTATTTTTGCTGCAGTACAGTGCAATACATAAAATTACTACAGTACTACCTATATATATGTGTGTGCCTAACACCTTTGCACAGTACTGTACTTGACCAGGAAGTCCTGGAAGAATAATAGAGAAGTAAATAGCACTCCCCATAATTAGCTTCTAAATATCGAACAATCTGCACTGAAAATAGATGCCCTGATTTCCAATTCTTCACAAGCTGCAGGGTGGTTAGATATTAGCCTTGCCAAAGATCACAGAATTTGCCAATAGTCTGCTGATTAAGATTAACAATGTGACATAAAACTGTTGGATTCTAACCATTAATAGAAATGAATCTTACTTTTTTTATTTGGGGTTGGTGACTTACATCGTGACCAATCTGTTATGTTGAGATTTATGATCCTAACTCGACCTTCAACCAAAGAGGCTGAAGAAGGGTAACGCTGAAGCAATTCAGTTTTGCTTCAGAATGCAGCAAATCGTTTCTCTAGGTTTAAAAACAAACTTTTGTCTGCCTTGCCATTAATTTTTTTGCCATCCACATTCCTGTTAGTGACAGAAGGCAATAATTTTTTGGATGCTAAGCTTTTTTGACATTCAATAGTGCAAAGTAATTCTTAAGAGAAAATAAATTTGTAATCCAGATTAAGTAATTTGAGTGGTGACACGGTAAATTGAATGTGCTTGGGAGAAAGAAGGCATTGAGAAAACATGATTTTCAGATCTGTGCACTTTTCTCTCGTGTAATTTCTACCTCAGTCGCCGATGGATAGAATTTGATTACTCTGCTTAATCAGCACTTCCACTGACACCATTACACTGACAAAAGGCTAACGAGATGTTTCTTGCATTTACCAAGGCGGTAAAAGGCTAACGAGTTGGACCTTTTCCATCCAGCAATCCCTATTTTGTATAAATTCCATTCAGCCTTTGTTGATCGTGATGGACAGAAATGCTCGTCCAATTTTTCACGTGTCAAGAATGGTTGCACATTTTGCAGTCTCCCTGCCATTCACTCATTAGTCCCCAAGACTAACAAAACACAATTAGATTACACAATCTTTGTCTTCTGTTTGTTTCCTTTTCAGGAAAAGATAAAAATAGGAGAATGAGCACAAATATGGCACCTTCAATCCAGTCTGTTATGTAATTGGTGTTTGCCCATTTGCCTTAATTCCATTTATTTGTCCAAAATCCATAACCCCTGATTCCCTAAAAATTCTGACAGATTCCAAAATGCAAGTCAGCTTCCTTTATGTTTAACAACAGCAACCATTGTCACCTGGGGTAGAGAATTTCAAAGATTTGAAAACCTCAGAGAGAGGAAATTTTTTCTTATCTCAGTCTTAAGTATTGAACTCCACAACTTAAAGCCATGCTCTCTCTCCAGTTCTAGACTCCCTGCAGCATTTACCCCATGAAGCCGTCTCAGAAGCTTGTAATTTTCAAACACATCACATCTCCGTGAGACCAGAAGAAATAGGTGCAGAATTATGCTATTTGGCCCATTGAGTCTGCTCTGTAACTTTATCATGGCTGATTCATTTCCCTCTCAACCCATTCTCCCGCCTTTTCCCTGTAACTTTTCACACCTTGACTACTCAAGAACCTATCAGCCTCCACCTCAAATGTACCCACAGACCTGCCCTCCATAGCTGTCTGTGGCAATGAATTGCACAGATTCACCGCCCACTGGTTAGAGAAATTCCTCCATATCTCCGTCCTAAATGGATGTCCTTCTATTTGGGAGCTGTGTCCTCTGGTCCAAGGCTCATCCAGCATCGGAAACATCCTCTCCACTTTTCACCATTCCAGAGGAGAAGAAGAGGTAATCTCATTGAAACATACACATTTGTGAGGAGACATGACAAGGCAGGTGCTGTGAGGATGTTTCTCTCAGTGGGGAGTTTGGTTCGAGACAGGCTTGGCCCTAGGACAAGGAGTTATGATAGATATGAGTAAGAATTTCTTATTTCAGAAGATCCTCTGTCTTTGTAGTTCTCTGCTCTAAAGAGCTGCACGCATTGCTTCAATCAATTCAAGTTTAATTGTCATTCAACCATACATGAATGCTCATGAACACAGCCAAATGAGACAGTGTTGCTCTGGGGTCATGGTGCAAAACACGACACCAACAGTCACACAGCACAGAGAAAACGTAGCACATACAAGATCGCAAGCAGATAAAGGAATCAGTAATATACAGCCGTGCAATAACAAAGTCCATCCAAGACACAGAAATCTGAATTTGACCACAATCGAGCTTGTCTTCTGCCGAGCCATCACTGGAGGAGGGGCGGGGGGGTAGTCTATCTATTTCATTCAAAAATGAAATAGATAGACGATAATTTTTAAGGATTTTTGTTGAATTTTACTCAATCATTCCTAATCCAAGGAATCAATCTAGTCAATATTGGGTGTGTTGTCTCCAAGCAAATATATTTTTCGTTAAATCATGAAAACTGTATGCATTTCTCCAAACGTGGCTGCACCAAAGCCATGTAGACTTCATTGCTCCTTGTACTCCATCCCTCTCATAACAGGGGCCAATATTGCAATTGCTTTCTTAATTAATTATTGTTTCCATCTGCTGGCTCTTATTTCTTTGTCATATATGAGGGCCTGCAAATCTCTCTGTACACTAGCATTTAAGTAATACCCTACTCTGCTATTCTTCTTCTCGGGATAGATAACTTGACGTCTCCTTCATTATACTCTATCAGCCATCTGCTTGCCAATTCACTTCACCTGTCTGTGTTCATCTTGTATGCTTTTTGTCACGACAGGATAACTTCTGACATATCCTTAGAAACTCCACACTCATTTCCTACTTCTAAGTCATTAATATCGATTGTGAAACTGAAGGCCCCAAAAATAATCCCTGATGCATTGCACTGGTTACAGCCTGACAACCAGAAAATAATCTGGTTATCCTAATCCCTTGTTTTCTGTCCACTATTCATAATTTTTTCTTTTCTAATCTAAACACTTTCTTTCCCTGTTTTTATCTTTGCGAGTCTATTTTGGTTCCAATTCACTTTCAGACTGAGGCTTCATCATCAGCTCAGATACTTTCTTTACTCTTAGTTTTCAACATCCACAGGGCCCTGATATCAATGACACATTTGCTGCCTCAAGGATTTCACTTTGATGAATCAACAGTGAGCTCAACAGATACATAACGATGCCAGGGTTACAGTATACAATCTACGTGATGCCATGCATTGTATTGAGCCATTCTGTTGTTTGGGGTCAACCACATTGTGTCCTAGCTGTCTACAAGTCCTAGGATATTGTGTCCTAGCTGTCTACAAGTCAGATACACAAGCCAGGGCAGAACGATATGGAGATCAAGCTGTTGCCCATGCAGCAGGCTCCCCCTCTTCATGCAGCTGATGAATCCAATGGAAAAGGCAGAAACCTTCAGTTTGGTGCCACCATTGCAGGAGTTGCCAGTCAGTGTTCAGTTCAATGTAGGACTGCCTTAGACACTCCAGCTCTGGATTTTTCCTCAGAGCGGGGGTATAGCCGCAAGGCAGCAGAGGTTTGAGATCAGGGTTTTCCTTCTCCTAGATAAGCTGCCAGCCACAGATGAGCCCCATCTCCCCCAAGCGACTTGGTTTTAAGGGGCCAGTAATCCACCTCTGCCCTTTCTCCTGTCAGTAGAAACAGTTCTGCTGGGCTTAGTAGCTAAGCCACATGCAAAGGCTAGGAGCTGGATTTGGTTGTTAAAGGCTACTTGAGACGCATGCCATTGGGAGCATATCCCCACCTACTCCTCTGGATATGACAATCTTAAGGAACTCACTCATTGTAAGATCATGGAACATAGAACATGGAACGGTACAACACAGAAACAAGCCCTTTGACCCATTGTGTCAGTGCCAAACATGATGCCAATCTCAACTAATCCCATCTACCTGCACATGATCCATACCCTCTTCTCTTGCCTGTTCATCTATATGGTCTAAACATTGCTATCATACTGGCAGCTACCATGTTTCAGGAACCTACCACTCTCTATGAAAAACGCTTTCCTTGCAAATCCTCTTTAAACTTCCCCCCCTGTCACCTTGAAACTAAGCCCTCTATTATTTGCCAGTTGTGTTTGGCATTACAGCAATTCTTAACTCTATATTAAAGAAATTTTTGACAGTAGTGTTTCACTACAGCAATCCACTCAATTTACACCGTAATTGTTTTAGATTTAATATTTTAAGTTGCTAATTCATTTTCCAGTGAAAGAAAATACACTAATTTCTTAAAATACTCCGCTACGATACTGCGATATCAATGCACATTTAAAAGAGAAGCATTTATTCTGAACCTTAAAGTACGCTGCAAGTTTTTCAAATAATTTTTACTCAGTTTTATCCAAATTGTTGATATTTTACTTCATTTGAGAGTGCTTTGACTAGTGTTCACCACTATGTGCTCTGTTGTAAGTCGTGGGCGATCACGGGCAAGGACCATGATTGTTCTTGGCAAATTTGTCTGCAGAAGTGGTTTTTCCATTGCCTTCTTCCGGGCAGTGTCTTTACAAGACGGGTGACCCCAGCCATTATCAATACATTTCAGAGATTCCCTGCCTGGCGTCAATGCTTGCATAACCAGGAGCTGTGATATGCACCAGCTGCTCATTTGACCATTCACTACCTGCTCCTATGGCTTCACGTGGCCCTGGTCGGGGGGCTAAGTAGGTGTTACACCTTGCCCAGGGGGGTCTGCAGGCTAGCAGAGGGAAGGAGCGCCTTACACTTCCTTTGGTAGAGACTTATCTTCACCACTCCACCCAGCTTTGACTAGTATTAAAAAGAATACCTTGATGTGGCAGCCGAATTTTAAAATAGGCACTTTAAAATGTAGAGAATTCTATGACCACAGAATTATAAGAGAGTATGTTACATGCATGGGATAGCAAAACTCTGCACTATGGTTGTTATTTCCACATCACGAATAACCTTGAGCTCAATTGCGGATGAAACCACTTCACATAGTTGTCTATTTGGCACCCGCTGTCAGCAGGGGTGCACTCTCTCTGCATCGTCAACAGCATTTCTTCACATTCTTTACAATATTCCTCAGTCACTTATTTCAACTGGCCTGTTAATCTGAAATTAAAATTCCACATCAAACACTTACTGCAGTGCCTTATTTTAATCATAATTCTACATTTTATGATTATATATTTCATTTATTTCTCTGACGGTGGTATCTAAAAAGAGGATACTGTCCAAGTTGCATGCCATCATGGTCAATGTCTCCCATCCACTACATAATGTACTGGGTGGGCACAGGAGTACATTCAGCCAGACACTCATTCCACCGAGATGCAACACAGAGCGTCATAGGAAGTCATTCCTGCCTGTGGCCATCAAACTTTACAACTTCTCCCTTGGAGGGTCAGACACCCTGAGCCGATAGGCTGGTCCTGGACTTATTTCCTGGCATAATTTACATATTACTATTTAATTATTTATGGTTTTATTACTATTCAATTATTTATGGAGCAACTGTAATGAAAAACAATTTCCCTCGGGATCAATAAAGTATGACTATGACTATTAGAATTGGGGTGCTACGATAGTGTAGTGGTTAGCACGACACTTTACAGTACTAGCAACCTGGGTCCAATTCCTGCTGTTTCCTGTAAGAAGTTCGTATGTTCTTTCCATGACCACGTGGGTTTCCTCCGGGTGCTCTGGTTTCCTCCCACAGTCCAAAGACATACTGGTTAGCAGGTTATTTGGTCATTGTAAATTGTCCCGTGATTAGGCTTGGGTTAAATCGGGAATTGCTGGCAGTGCGGCTCATAGGGCCGGGAGGGCCAATTCTGTGCTGCATTTCAATAAATAAACAAACAAATAAATAAATAATAAATAACTTTTAAATGTGAACTCTGCTAACTTACATACTGTCATACTTTGTATGTACTATCATATATAAAGATGGAAAAAATAGACTGCAGCTTTGGACAGTGACATTAACAACTCCTCATATTTCCAGCAAAAATATGAAATCTCACATTTCTGAATTCTAGCTTCTCCCAATAACTTTCCTCTCCCTGTTGATGTGATAATATATTTGGTCATATTTAGTGCCAAAACAATGCATTTCTCTGTGGCATCCTGAAAAAGATAAACACCTTTTATTGCACAGATGGTCCAATAAGTGACAGTCCATTATTGAGAACATTGTGATTGAAGCACAGCAGAAAGCTCTTTCAAAGTGCCACATAACCAGTCAGGTTTAAGTAATGTGGTTATTCTATCATCACTTCAGTGATGTGGTTATTGAGTCTGTCACTTCGCACAATAATATTACCAAGTACAATATAAATATTTTAAATGTCTATTTGAATGCATTAAGGTATGTTTCCCGGTAAACTAGGCTAAACTTTGCATTTTATTTTAAACCTTGTGTCTGGGAAGATAGAGCCAGTGACCAAAAGCTCACAGAACTACTGAATACGCTTCTTCTTCTAAATATACTTCTTCTGAACTGCAACCAATTGCAGCCTGTCGTTGTCATGGCTATCCCTTGAGGTCGAGGATGATGGTCTTCGTTCTGTTGATCTACTTATGGGCTCTCAAGCGGCTTACGAGTCCAATCTGGCCTGTAACTTCAACTTTAAGGATGTATTTTTGAGCCAACTAAACAATCTGGCGCATTTGCAGTTTCCTGGGGGATTCAGTGAGGGTGAGAGCAGAGAGTGCAAAGGCAGCCATAGCTCCTAATGATGGAACACGATCCCGTGGTTGGCTCCATTACTCCACACTGATTAAAGCGTCGAGAAAGGTTAAAATCATTGAGGACAAGAGTGGAAACCAAACAGGCGTTCAGCTGCTGCTGGCGGTAGGTGCAAGAATCTTGGATCCCACCCTGCAAGGTTCAGAAGCAGCCAATGGGCTACTGGAGGTGCTTCACTCACCTCAGTCCTCACGGCTGGGGACTCTGCAGTTCACGTTCCATGTGTTTCTGTTTACTCTTTTTTTTTACTACTTGTGCGATTTGATCGAGATGCTTCGGCGTTGAACTGAATCAATGGATGAGGTCTGCAACCATTGGGCTCCTGGACTGGCTTCACTCGCCTCAGCGGCTCAGTGGCTGTGGACTCGCTTTCAGGGACTCCGCGGTTTAATATGTTATTTGTTTACTTTTTGTTGTTTGCGTGATTTGTTCTTTTTTTAATTCATTGGGAGTTTGGTGGTCTTTGTTTTGTGGGGCTCCTCTTAAGACAGGTTCTATTGTGTGCCTTTATTTACTAGCTGCCTGTGAGAAGACAAATCTCAAGGCTGTACTGTATATAGCATACATTGATATAAATGTACTTTGAACTTTGAACACCTTGTGCAATTTTCTCATTTTGTGATGTCTCAATCATTGAACCCACTACACAAAAGCCGGGATTTTTAAGAAAAGATTTGGACAAATCAAACATGGATTATGCAGAAGCCAACCAGATCATGTGAAGAAAGGAGCACTTAAGTTGTAAGATCTTATTCTAATGTTGTTAGTTTAACAGAAATAACTTATTGTTCCGTTAAATACTGACCAAATTGAATATATTGTGGCAAATATATCTAACTTCAGATCAGTTAAATTTTACATATTATCGGATTACTATTGCCAGCTTAATCAAAAAATAAGTATTTTTAAGAACACTAGAAGTACTCTACAGGTCAGGAAAGAGAGAAAATTAAAGGTTTAGGTCAACAACTTCTCATCTTAGCCTGGATTGTTTTGGTCTTGTTGCCTCACCCACGATCATATCCAGCACTTGCCCTGTCATGCAAGATCTACCTTAGCATCCCAAGGTTCAGCAGCATGCTATCACCAGTGGCAGGATCTCAGTCTAAGAATAAGGTGGACCTGCCTTGAAACACCCCTAGCAGAAGGCAAAGCTAAGGCTGGACTTGGCTGGCTGCAAAAGCTGTAATTGATTTTAATGCCACTCAAATGAATCTAACATTCAGAGAATTAAAACTATTAGAATTAAAGTACTTAAAAACTCATTAATAATTAACATTAACTGCAAATAATTTAAATGTTAAGGCAAAGTAATGTCACTAACTTTCCCTTTTGCCCTATAATTCCATTAAAATCAACGAGACCATGTATCTGTGTCAGATCCAATCTGTTGAGGATCTGAACGATGATTTCTCTAATGCTATGCTAAGATTCCCAGCAAGTTTAAGCGCTGCCACTGGGGTTCAGTGAACGAATAAATAAACAGATTCTATCTTCTGAATCTGTAAGTGCATGTCTTCTGTGTTTTTCACAATGCATATGGATATTTCTGGGATTTACTGCACTCTCAATGGTTGCAATAGCAGGATTGGGATTGCTAAATGCATGTCCAAGCATTTGAACAAGATACTAAAGACAACATAATTTCTATGGGTATGAAACTCAGAGTGTTCCAGTGCTGTGTTCTTTCCACACTAACATATAGAAGTGAATGTTGGACAATATCAAAGCAAAATGAGGGAAGACTTGAATCTGCAGAAATGTGGCTTTTGAGAAGAATGATGAAAATATCATGGAGGGACAATAACAAATGAGGAAGTGTTGTGAAAAGCGGGCAATAAGAAGAGAGCTGATATCATCAATCAGAAAATAATGGCTAGAATTTCTGGGACATGCACTAAGCAAAGAGAAGCTTGAACGTCTTGTAGTGACGGGAGAAAAACTGATGAAAGGAGAAATTGCTGTTGACAGCGTATGAGATACATCAAGGGATGGACAGGCAAAAGTTTTGAAGAGCTTATTAGAACTTCTCAGATTAAAGACAGATGGAAGACCATGATCGTCCACGTCATACGACACAGCACGTAGTGATGATGACGAGTGGATGTATGTTGGCTGTTCCAATTGAAATCACTGCAGTAAGGGGCAAAATTAGCCCTTTAGCTTGATTTCTCTCTCCACAGAAATTGCTTGCACATTTCCAACATTTCCTGTTTTTACTTCAGTTTTCCATTATCCAAAGCATATTGCTTTTACGTAGAACAATAGAACTCTGGGGAGGTCATTCAGTCCATGATGTTGTGCTGATCTTGGTACTAATTTGTACTAAGTGTCCTTCTGTTTAATCATCCATATCCCTCCATTCCCTTCATATTCGCATGTCCATCCCATCCCAGACACTGCTGTCAATCTCCTGTCACTTGGTACACCTTTGCCAAGACAGTGAGGCTGAAAAACAGATTCTTCCCAACGGCTATTGTGCAGCTGAATAATGCTACACCTCAGCTTGCCAATGGCCTTTGCATATTATGGACTATCAAAGTCACTTGTTGCATGTAAATATAGGAATTTTTCATTTAATTAAGCCATACCGCATTCATTGTAAATATCTGTTTTGCATGGACTGAAATATCACAATCTCATTACTCAAGACAATGACAATAAAGTTCTATTCTTTTCTATTCTTTCTAAAAGTACCTTAAATGCCACCAAAGTGCCCGCTACCACCACTACCCTTGGTAATCAGTTCCAGGCACAAAGCTAAGCATTTCATAGGCCTTCTTTACCATCTTATGCTAATGAGTTGCCATTTTTGTGTGGACCCCACATTATATTATGTTGCATTATACTAACTTCTTTAGGTTGGTCAAGGAACAACAGAAATAAGAAACAGTTGTAATTTTGTTATTGCATAAGAATCTTAAACACTTTTTTTCTGGTAATATTAGTTGAGGAAAGCAAAGTGCTTTACTTAAGTTCAATTTTCTACCTCTCTGAATACACTGATGTCCTTTGAGAAAATTTTTGAGGAAAGATCATGAAAGTAAGTATAAATTAGTAATTAACATCAAACGAAGTGCAAACATTTTTACATTTTTCTTAGTTGCTTCTTCAACCACCTCCTCTCCACCTGTGTACATACATCTACTGATGCTTCTGGACACATCTTCAGTGGTGTTCCTGGAATCATCGGGTATTTCGGGTCTTTCAACATCATACAACCTCCTCCAGGTGACCCAGCCGGGGCTGATCAGACCCCAGCTTGTGTCCAGATGGCTAGCTACTTATGACTCCATGGCTCCCCTCTTTTGAGCCACAGCCATCTTGAGGCGCTCTCTGCCGCATCGGTGGTACTGTGGATGGCTGTCCTCTTCCTCTCTCCCTCGATGCCCAAAATGCTGAAGGCTCTAACTAAGGAACAGGCTATGAATCCCCTATAACCAATCTCCACTGGGAGACACCTCACTCTCCATCCAGCCTGCTGACAGTTGCTGACCAGTCCTGCGTACCTGGAGAGCCTCCTTTCAAAGCAAAACTTCCATTAATAAAACATCTTTTTCAATCTTGGGAGGCACATAAATGACAGTGAAGCATCTTTTAAGTGAAGTCATTTATTATATAGATACCCAATTTCAAAACAGAACAGAAAGATGGTAATGAGTTAATGAGCAGACAATATCTTTAACAGAAACAAACTGAAGAACAGGTATCAGCCATAAAAGATGCCTTACTCTTCTACAGAGTCATGGGATCTTTCATACCTGCCCGAGAGAGGAGACTCTCCAATAACTTCAGAGTCAGAATCAGAAGCAGAATCAGGTTTAATATCACGAAATTTGCTATCATGAAGCAGCAGTACATTGAAATACATAATAATAAAATACTGTAAATTACAATATATTTTTTAAAGTTAAATAAGTAGTCCAAAAAGAGAAAAAAAAGTAGTGAGGCAGTGTTCATGGGTTCAATGTCTATTCAGAAATCAGATGGCAGAGGGGAAGAAGCTGTTCCTGAATCGCTGAGTGTGTGCCCTCAGGATTCTGTACCTCCTCCCTGATGGTAGTGATGAGAAGAGGGCATGCCCGGGGTCTTGAGGGTCCTTAATGATGGACGCTGGCTCTTTATGGCATCGCTTCTTGAAGGTGGCCTGGATGCTGGGAACGCAGGTGCTGACTGAGTTTACAACTTTCTGCAGCTTACTTCGATCCTGTGCAGCGCCCCCTTCACACCAGATGGTGATCCAACCAGTTACCATGCTCTTCACAGTGCATCCGTAGAAATTTGCTGGTGTCTTCAGTGACATGCCAAATCTCCCAAAACTCCTAATGAAATATAACTGCTGTTGTGCCTTCTTTGTAACTGCATCGACATGTTTAGCGTTTCCACTGTTTGTTCACATGGAAGCAAGAATGTTAACCAAATCATACTCAGCCTTCAATCCCAAGGGTGGCGATAGCAGAGTATTTCACCATCACAAAAAATTACACACTCTTTTTGTTTATTCTGGCATCACACAAAGTTATTAGGTTTCTCGTTGCATTTATAGTTTGCAAAAGCATTATCCAGAATTGAAAATCTGAGTTCTATCAGCCAGGGGTAAAATTATATGTGAGTAATGGTTCACCTCATGTAATCAGATAAAACTGCTGCACAGAGACATTGAACATTTATTTATAGTACTCACAGCCTGTTGTGCCAGAAGTGTAATAATTTTAACAATGCAATAAACTCAATGAAATGATATAATGACTCTTTGTCAACATGTAAAAAAGGCACATTCTACCTCTTGAATATTGAGGCCACATGGGTATTAAGACATATAAATTCCACATATAAAGTACAAAAATGTAAGAATTTGTTGAGGAGTATGTGACAGAAGCAGAATCTTTAGGTAAGTAGAATCCTACAGAGCAAACTGACAAGAGTTGCTGTCATATTCATCTACAGAAATTTTAAAAACGTATATTTCAAACAAAGTCATTATTATTTCTATGTCTTACACTTGGAAGGGTTGTCCAGATTTCAGAAATATATGTGCATATTTGCAAAAGAATCACCCAAGCAGACATGATTATTGACTACTGTTGGACAAAGTCATTCCAATTCTCTGACACGGCCAATTTTTTTCAGCGTTACTGGTCTGCTCAGCACTGCCAGTCTGACAAGCATTGCCAAAATAAGAATGTTGCGCACCGTGCAGTGGACAGTCAGGACCCAAATGGTAAATGCAATGCAACACATGTAAGCTCTTTTTGTATGTCGACCAGCAAGCCTGGATGCAAAATAAAGGTGGAACTATGATTCTGAAGTTATTAAATGTAGTTGATGAAACAGTGTTGTGATGCACCAAAACCCATTAAATGAAATGGTGGCATGGTACATTCAAGAATCACACTCTTGATGGTGCAATGTGTAAAGCACTTAAATGTAATGGGAAGGAGTAGGGTCGTAACTTGAAACTCTCAAACCCTTGAGATGTGCTGTACTCTGAAGCATTCAGATTTTATTTGAAAGGGGAAGGGTGAAGTGCTGAGGGTCATAAAGAGACAATGGTATGGTGAGGTATTTAAATGTAATGTGAAATACTGTAATATGGAATACTTAATATACTTTAAATGTTTCATTATCTGGAACAGCCATCACCAGTGACAGGAAATCCCCAACAGGAGGCTCCACTGACATTAGATTACATTTTCTCTCCTTCTACAGAATTTCTTCTGTAATGGGGACAGGATGAATTTTATTTTCCTGTGCTGTGGAATGTTGAGAGCAACCTCCAGCATGTGTAAACTGCAGCAGAACTAACTGTGTTCCACTTTACACCTGATGAGGGAATTAGACATAACAAAAACTGGATGAATAAACTGCTGTAAAACAAAAGACCTGGAGTAAAAATAATTTGAGTCAAACAATTCTCTTTTCAGGAGTGTGAAATTAGTCTAAATCTACAAATTGGATAGGAAAAAAATGTGAAATGTAACATGTTTTACAATAGAGGTAATTTGATTGAATAATGATACTAATTATCTTTATTAAATAAGTATTTACTTTGACTGAAACTTGGCTGCTGATCAACAGATGGGTTCTGCTGCACATCATACCTTGCCGCTGATAGACAATAAATTACATCACTCCTACGGAGCTGTCACCGGAGCACAGTAAGCACACGAGGGTAAGCATTATTATTGACATTAGAAATCCTGCACAA
The DNA here is from genome assembly GCF_030028105.1 of Mobula birostris. Lineage (NCBI taxonomy): Eukaryota > Metazoa > Chordata > Chondrichthyes > Myliobatiformes > Myliobatidae > Mobula > Mobula birostris. The sequence continues at coordinate 55,027,086 of NC_092390.1, read as the reverse complement.
TGCAACTTACTCAATGCCCACGACAAAACGGTGACAATTTACTTCAGAAACGCACAAGTGAAGGTCGCTGCAAAGCTGCCGGGGACCCGCGCAAATTACAGGGTAAACGACGGAAGTCAGAATAAACGGGTGTAAACAGTTACCACTTAAATAATGCGCGCTCTTGTCAGAAAGAGACACAATTCAAATAAAAACACTATTTACTTTCTACGTTAAAGAAAGATGACTCTTTCCATCGACAGCATTTATAAGGCATGCAGATTAGAGACACCAGACGTCCCTCCTGCACGTTTTACACAATGCAGTTGCTAAACAGTCGGGCTGCTAGTTTACAGCTGGCGGGAGCGAGGATTCAGAGTTACAGAAACTGGCTCCTACCTCACTCCCATTCGTAGAGCCGCAAGCAGACAGGTTTTAAGGTGAAAGTCAGGATGGGTGAGATTGAGTTCAAAGGACGGTCCGTGTTTGTTAAGGAACCGGGAGAATTACAAATTACGAAGGGTGATGGGGGAGGGGGAGCAGAATGCCAGTGGAAATAGTGACAGTCACAAAATGCGGAAGAGATGGAGCAAGAAATGCAAACTGAAGAAAAAGAATATGATGTTATGACTGGAGGGTGAACAAAAAGCACAGGTACACTCCCCGGAGTTGACACACCGAGTCTGGAAATAATAGCTAATCCGGTTAACAGAGTTACACTTACACAAAAACTCCAAAGAGGAAAACTCTCATGCCGATCTCAATTGCTAAATCCCGCAAGCTCTTCTTCTGTGGTTCTTTAGGAGGCAAATGCATGGCCGAACTGGCGACTGTTCTCACTAAGTATATATAAAAAACAACAGATAGCGGGTGTGTGTCCCAGTGAATGGAAAGGAGCGAGGCTGTTGAGGATGGCAGGTGTCAATGGACTCTGGATGTCCGAAGCAGCCGGCTGCGAATCCCAGCACGCCGCATACCCAGCGCTGCTCGGTTTGAATTTCAGCTCCCCCTGCCTTCGGCGGCGCTCACTGTGCGCGATCGATCAGGTGAGCCGCTGGAGGATGGTGGGGGTGGGGGCGGTGGCGAGTCTAGGTGCTGCGGAGACGCAGAGCCAGGTGATACTGTATTCGGATGCCCGTCCCCGGCTCTTAAAGCGGCACCTGCCCCGAGTTTAGCAGCAACCAAACAGAGTTACTTCAAACAGCAAAAGGCTGCGGCGCCACTTACTTCATGCTTTTGGAAGTCAAGAGCATTCCAAGATAAAGGATTTCCCTCTCTGGCGACTGGCATGAATAACCAACGTGTTAACCATAAACACATACTATAAACCACCTTCTCCCGTCAATACAGGGCATGATTAAACTGTTTTAACATAAGAGACACATTTTGTTGAATAGTTATGGAGTGAGAGGGAATTATTTTACACAAGAAAGCCCGAAAAAAAGTGCTTGTCCTCTGTTCACGCCTTTCGCCGAAGACATTGGCACTAAAATTCTTGTCGCTTACAGAAAAGCGTTCGCTGCTCGTTGGTTTTACTTTAAAGTCCCCTTTGGTGTATCCTGGAAGACGGGGCTAGTTTCCTGACCAGAAGTGGACGTGTGGGAGTGGGAATTGTCTCTAAGCTCTCTGCCGGCAGTTCATGTAAAAGTTTCGGGCTTGGTAAAGATACCGATGTACTGTATAGGAAGACACAGAGCACGGTTTACATCAGGTCAGAATGCGACCTCGGGAAATGGCTAGACCATTGTAGATAAACCAGGCACCGGGTACAATTTGAGCATTTTTGACGTTTTAATGGACCGAAGTGGTAAGTATAGTACCTGGCGAAGCATTCGCCATTCAATGTCGCCGCCCTCTCTCAACGTGGTCCTCGGTTATTATTGCACTGAAGACCCCTGTTTGCCCTGGTTTGCAGATGCAGTAAACAGAAGTATTCAAGACTACCTTGGCTGCCATTAATTGCAGTTCTAATAAAGCAAAGACTATTTAATTCTTCAAGTTCTGCTGCAAATTCTGAACTCGTTTATTCTGCAGTATTGCAGGTGTACGGAAACATTAACGGTGCAACCGAAAAGCAAAAGAAAAATACTGCGGATGCTGGAAACGCTCAGAGTTCGTGATTCCCAAGAAATGTCATCGATTAACTCTGTTTCTCTCGCCGCCAATGTTGCTTGACCTACTGGCCACTTCCATCATTCGCTATTTTATCAAGTGTCCAAACCAGGCTTTCTTGCTCCCTGTGGCGGGAGGTGACTTGGTTCCACTGTACTTCTGTGAGACCAGCTGACCTGGCTCTATTCTGCAAATAATGACTGCGATTAAAGTCTTTCAGAATAATTTTCCGCACGTAAAGGTTATCGGAATGCCTCCACCCTCCACTGATCAGGAGTAGAGATAGGGTGAACACACCATCTTTTTAACTAGAGAAGGGAAACCGTTTTTTTTCCGGTTAAGGGAGAGAATTGAAAGATTTTCAACAGGATCTGAAGGGCAGCTTCTTCATGCAGAGAGTGATGTCTATAGGGAGTGAGCAGCCAGAGAAAATGGCTGAGACAGATACGATAACAACATTTACAGTACTAGCCATTGGGATAGGAAGGGTTTAAAAGGATATGTCAAATGCGAGTAAATGCCACTAGCTTCATGGACGCCATGGCCAGTATGGAGGAGATGGAACGAACGGCCTGTTTCTGTGCTACTTTATGACTTTATAATACACAGGAGGGCATGGTGGATGAATATAATGAACTATGTTTACACAGGAATGTTTAGTGCAGATCTACTGAACTAACTTCCCAAATATTCTCAATGTATGTATCAGGAATGAGGAATTTACTTTTTTATTTTGTCATCACAACAGTAATATTATAAATATATTTCAATTAAAATCCTGACCTTGGATTATCATAAACAAGAGAAATTCTGCAGATGCTGGAAATCCGGAGCAACACACACACACACACACACACACACACACACAAAATGCTGAAGAAACTCAGCAGGTCAGGCAGCATCTGTGGAGATGAATAAACAATCAGTGTTTCAGACTGAGACCCTTCTTCAGGACTGGAAAGGAGGAAGACACCTGAATAAAAAGGTGGGAGGAAGGGAAGTAGGATAGCTAGAAGCTGATAGGTGAAGCCATGTGGGTAAGAAAGGTAAAGGGCTGGAGAGGAAGGAATCTGATGGGAGAGGAGAATGGACCATAGGAAAAAGGGAAGGAGGAGAGGCACCAGAAAGAGGTGATAGACTGGTGAGAAGAGGTAAGAGGCCAGAGTGAGAATAGAACAACTGATCTGAATAAACAGACAATGCCCACTTGAAGTAAATTCTTGATAAGAATAGAGTGACTGTTATGTGCCTTTAAAATAAATGACTGAAATAGCTTTCAGGAAGGTAAGAACGTGAAGAAAGAACAGGCTTGGGGCTCATCAACCTTGTTCTGCCATTTAGTAAGATCCCATGTCTGAAGTTCATATTTCTGCTGTTGCAACAACGCCTGCAGGTCTCCTGTGTTCTAGAGAAGACAACATAGGAAAGCTGGTCAGAGTTGAAAGTTTATTTCACAACTGATTTCATTCCTTTCATAACTGACTTTGGGTGCAGTTTATTTTTCCTTAAGACGGAGTTCAGTGTTTGGCAAACATTTACGTAAGCGACACAGGAAAAGCTGGAAGAACACAATGGGGCGAACATTGTCTATGGAGTCAACACACTGTCGATGTTTCAGGTCAGGAATCTTCATTGGCAGTGGAAAAAAAATGAGGAGATAGCCAGTATTTAAAAAAAAGTGGTGGGTGGAACATGGAGCAAGAGCTGCTGGATGATAGGTGGATCCAGGTGAAGGCAAATGAGGGAAGGAGAGAATGGGGATGATGCAAGAAGCTGGGAGGAAATAGATGAAAGCAATAGAAGGGCTGAAGAAAATTGAATCTAATAGGAAGGGACAGTAGAGCATGGAATAAAGGGAAGGTGGCGTTGAGGGAATCAGTGGAGTGAATGTGTGAGTGATGGACAGGTGGGGGTGGGATAAGGAATAAATCAACTCTATACTCTTCAGTAAGTGTGGAATAGTTGTAGAGTCTTAGTTTCCCCAATATTTTATGTTATTAGTTCATAGCTAATATTTCCATGATATTCCATGTGATTTACACTTAAAACATGCCCCTTGTAGTGTTCAATTTATTTACATTTTCTAGTTAAGTGTGTGTCTCTAATCTTCCAAGAGGACCACAAACTTGTCTTGGTTTGGAGGCTTGCATGCTTCAATAACCTGGAAAGCTATGTTGGGTGGAGGCAGTGCTTTATGTTTTGGCTCTTGGTAGGCTCACCCATGCCAATCAGGTCAAAGGGTAGAGGCCAGACTAAGAGTGGTCCATTGGTCTCCAGGTTTGGGGGTTCAGCTCAGGGCTAACAACCCTGACTAGAAAAACCAAATTGTTACGGAACCAGCAAAGATGAATCCTTCCACATCTGTGCGTGGCAGTATTCCTCAGTCTCCACCCAGGACTTGCATGACTGACAGTAGTGAAAATTGAGAGAGCTACTCAAATGATGAAGGAAGCCCTGAACAGCCCCAGAAATGGAGGACCTTCATTGCTGCCTTAAACACCAGTAGTGAGATGGGCAGTAAGTAAGTATGTGGCTCTATTAACACTTCATGTAATGAATTTATGATACAAGTTTTATTAGGGCAACAGGACAGTTGTGAAAATACATGATCTTGTTAATTCTGGTGGTATACTTCTACTTCATTTTGTTTGATTTGAATATATGCCCAAGAATGAACAACATCAAAAGTGAAAAAAATGATTTGCATTTCAAGTTGTATTTGTCAAAAAAGAATGCAATATCGCTGATTAGGAAATTGTCTGCCTTTTTTTAAGCCTTTAAATTCCACTACAGCTGAATGCAACACACATTTTAATAACCTGCTTTTCATTTTTAGATAGACATCATGCATTGAAAATGGCCAAGCCATGCAACAATTGTTGCATTATCATATGTGAAACTGGTGCGGTCAATAGTTCTATGAAGAAGCACAATATGTCTTTTCAAATAATTCTCCAGCCTCTATAAGATTTAATACCTTCATATACATAAGTAGCTGTGGTGTGAGAAAGGACAAATATGTAATTGAGTTCTAGCCTGCAGGCAAACTGATTGCAACAGAAAATATTTTGATGCATATAATCTATTTTGCAAAATGAGGTGGATCTGTATAATTCATAGCTATGAAAATTTTAAAGAAAACATACTGGTGTGTGGAAAACTGCAAACACTTGTGACAGAATTATCTTTCTTTCAGCTGAGTTAATTCAATTTCATGTTTAAATTGTAATATTTATAAGGGAGCCCTTTTGTCCTGACTGGACAAGTTATATTTCTTATATGTCATTGGATCATTTAGTAATTGTGCACAACTTTATATTTCCGACAATATATCTTAATTTAACTGTTATGTTGAGGAAGTTGGAGACTAGCAAATAAAAGAAGTTATGAACAGGGAATATACACAAGAAGACAAGAAATGGGAGCAGGAGGCCACGTGTTCCATTATGAATTATGAAACATCAGTAACTTTTAATAGTAAGCTAACTGTTCTAATGCAGATATAAGCAAATAGCAATAAATAACGAGCATGAAATAGCAATATAACAGACTCCTTAAATTAGTCCTTAAATGAGTGTAGCTATCCGCTTTTATTCAAGAGCCTGATGGTTAAGGGGTAGTAATTGTTCTTGAACCTGTTGGTGCAAGTCCTGAGGCTCCTATCCCTTCTACCTGATGGCAGTAGTAAGAAAAGAGCATGGCCTGTGTGGTGAGGATCTTTGGTAATGGATGCTGTTTTTCTACAGCAACGTTTCATGTAGATGTACTCAATGTTTGGGAGAGTGTTACCCATGAAGTACTGAGACAAACCCATTACTCTTTGTAGGATTTTCTGCTCAAAGGCATTGGTGTTCCCATACCAGGCCATAATGCAGCCAGTCTGCACAATTTCGACCATACATCTATAGAAGTTTGCCAAGGTTTTTGATGAGATGCCAACCCTGCACAGACTCCTGAGGAAGTTGAGGCACTGTCATGCTTTCTTCACAATAATATTTATATGACAGGTCCAGGACGATCTAGTGTGCTCCCTTTGAATGAAAATAAATTCCTTGTTATTCATATCCTATATGGATGATGCTTTGTTTTGGATTCACTAATATGTAAACATTGTCTTTGCAATTACTTTGTCAATATCCCTCAATACCTTATATGTTTTCATTCTATCTCCTCTAATTCTTCTGCATTCCAATGAATCGTGTCCAAGTTGTTCAATTATTTCACTTTGTGTCTGGAATCAACACTGTGAATCTCCTCTGAAATTAATCCAGTGCAAGTACATCTCAAATGAGATGGCATATACTGTGCACAGTGTAGACAAACCTGCATGCAACAGATGAGTTGTGATAAGACTTCCTTTTTTTTAAACATTCATGCCTAATAATTTTCAGTGTTTTACTGTACATATGAGCATATCCGGACATCGCTGAACCACAATTTTCTGTTACTCTCTGTCCTTACTCCCAAAGTGGATGATTTTGCAATTCCTTAACATCCTTAACAGTGTTTCTACTAAGCTGTATGGGTAGAGTAACTAAAATGCTCCCACACACGGCCTTGTTGCTGCACAGCTGGAATTAAAAGCAACATGAAAAAGTTTACGAAACATGAAAAGCTTTTCCTTGTTGTACTGTATCTCATTATACCCTTCAATTAATAAATAAAATCAAAACTATGTAATTTTTCAATTTTCAGTCTGAATACTGATAATATGTATATTACAGAAAAAAACTGTACTGTGCTGTTTTCAGACGGTGTAAAATTTCCTGCTTTGAGCAATGGTTGTCCCGTACAACTGTAAAAAATAATAGAGGGAACTTTGTTGCTTACTCTATCCTTAGTTATAGATTGTAACCGATCTATAACTCTTCTTAGATTCTTTGTGTTCTCCTTGCAATTTGTTTCCCCTTCTTTGAATTATCAACAATTCTAGTGGTGATACATTCAGTTCCTCATTAATGTAGTTTGTAAATAGTTCTCCAAGATTCAATCCCTGTGGTTTCTCATTAGTTGCAACTTGTCAACCTCAAAATGACACAATCATTAATTTCTCTATGTTCTGTTGATTACATGCAGTAGATCCATATCTAAAAGCGCTCATTCCGCGCCTATACTTCCTGAGGAGTTTGCAAAGGTTTGGTGTGACATCTAAAACTTTGACAAACTTCTAAAGATGTGTAGTGGGGAGTATATTGATTGGCCACATCACAGACTGGTACGGAAACACCAATGCTCTTGACTGGGAAATCCTACAAAAAGTAGTGGATATGGCCCAGTCTATCATAGGTAAAGCCCTCCCAACCATTGAGCACATCTACATGAAGCTTGGCCACAGGAAAGCAGCATCCATCATCAAGGACCCCCACCACCCAGGTCATGCTCTCTTCTCACTACTACCATCAGGAAGAAGGTACAGGAGCCTCAGGACTCTCACCACCAGATTCAGAAACAGTTACTACCCCTCAACCATCAGGCTCTTGAACCAAAGGGGATAATTTCACTTGCCTCATCATTGAAATGTTCCCACAACCTATAGACTCACTTTCAAGAACTCTTCATCTCATTTTCCTGATATTTATCACTTTATTATTATTTTTAAAGATTTTTTTATCTGTACAGTTTGTTGTCTTTTGCACAGTGGTTGAATGCTGAAGTTGGTGCAACCTTTCACTGTTTCTATTATAGTTATTATTCATTTATGGATTTATTGAATATACCTACAAGAAAATGAATCTCAGGGCTGTATATGGTGACATATATGTGCTTAGATAATGCACTTACTTTGAATTTTGAAGTACACTTACAAACTTTCCAGAATATTCCCTTTTAATGTATCCTTAAGGTTACCACTGCAAGTTTCATTTTTCCAAACTATTTGAAAGTTAAAAGATTCTGTGATTCTTGTAGTCACCATTGTTTTCTCGACCCTATAGTGCATCTATGCATTACTCTCCCCAGTGACTTTGTTTCCCCGCTATTTGTTAACTCCATCTAAATTGGCTGTGGTTCTTGATCTTCTGAATATCTTACTGCTAGATAATTCCTCACAGCTACACTGATCTACATGCATCATTGCTGTTGCAGTTTATGTGCCACCGGATGCTAAAGCTAAAGTAGCCATGAAAGACCTCAGAACTGCTATTAGCAAGCTGCAGACATTGCATCCAGACGGAGCCTTTATTGTCCCTGGGGACTTTAATCATTGCAACCTACGTACTGTGCTTCCAAGATTTTACCAAAATGTATCATGCACCACAAGAGGAAATAAAACCTTAGATCATGTCTACACAAATGTGGCTGATGCTTACAAAGCCACTACCCTCCCCCACCTGGGACAGTCCGACCATCTTTCATTGTTTCTGCTTTTCCCAAGTATAGCCTGGTCATTAAACGTGTGAAACCCACAGTGAAGACCATTAAGATCTGGCTGGAGGGTGCTGACTCTGTTCTTCAGCACCAATTCCTGCACACAGACTGGAGCACGTTCGTGCCCATACCACCACAGACTCTCAGATTAACATTGACTTGTATACCAACTCTGTCCTTGAGAACATCAACAAGTGTGTAGATAGGCAAACACGAGGAAATCTGCAGATGCTAGAATATCAAGCAACACACATAAAAATTGCTGGTGAACGCAGCAGGCCAGGCAGCATCTATAAGAAGAGGTACAGTCGATGTTTCAGGCTGAGACCCTTCGTCAGGACTAACTGAAAGAAGAGATAGTAAGAGATTTGAAAGTGGGAGGGGGAGGAGGAGTGTGTAGGTCGAGTGACATCACAAAAACAAATAAAAGTTTTCCCCAATCAGAAACCCTGGATGAACAGAGAGGTTCGCCTCCTGCTCAAAGCCAGAGATTCAGCCTTCAGGTCTGGAGACCGGGAGGCTTACAGCTCAGCCAGGGCCAACATAAGGAGGGGAATCTCTCAGGCTAAACACACATACAAACAGAGAATCGAGGAGCATTTCAACTCCTCGGACCCCCGGTGCATGTGGCATGGCGTACAGGTCATTACAGACTTCAAACCACCTAGTACTGTGCCCCCTTCCAGCTCTGCTTCCCTCCCTGATGAGCTCAATTACTTCTACGCTCACTTTGACCAAGGGAACAAGGAGGTCACCCTCAAAGCAGATCTCCCACCTGGTAAACTGTCTCTCTCACTTTCCACCTCTAATATTTGCGCCACCCTGAGCAAGGTGAATATACAGAAGGCAGCTGGTCCAGATGGAATACCCGGCTGTGTGCTCAGAGTCTGTGCAGTGCAGTTGGCCAGGGTCTCACGGCCATTTTCAATCTGTCCCTGGCACAAGCTTCAAGATCGCCACCATCGTACCAGTGCCGAAGCATTCCACTGCCGTGGGCCTGAATGACTTCCGTCCAGTTGCACTCACCCCCATCATTGCAAAGTGCTTTGAGAGACTGGTTCTATCACATCTGAAATCCTGTCTGCCCACTACCCTGGATCACCATCAATTTGCCTATGGTACAAACAGGTCAACAGACAACGCCATCTCCACGGCACTTCATTCTGCCCTGACCCACCTGGACAGCCCCAACTCTTATGTTAGAATGCTGTTCATTGACTTTAGTTCAGCATTCAGTACTGTGATCCCCTCTAAGCTGATCGCCAAACTTCGCCAGCTTGGTATCAGCTCATCCCTCTTCAATTGGACCTTGGACTTTCTGACTAACAGACCCCAATCAGTTAAGTTAGACAACCTCTCCTCCTCCATTCTCACCCTGAACACTGGCGTGCCTCAAGGCTGTGTGCTCAGCCCTCTTCTATACTCCCTTTTCACCTATGACTGCGTTTCTGTACATGGTTCTAACTCCATAATCAAGTTCTCAGATGACACCGCGGTGGTTGGCCTGACCAGAGGGGATGACGAGACGGCCTGCAGGGATGAGGTCCAGCACTTGGCCACGTGGTGTGCCAACAACAACCGGGCCCTTAACACCCAGAAGACCAAGGAGATTATTGTGGACTTCAGGCATGCTAGAAGCCACACTCATGTCCCCATCTACATCAACGGAACTGTAGTGGAGCGTGTATCAAGCTTCAAATTCCTTGGTGTCCACATTTCCAAGAATCTCACCTGGTCTCTGAACTCCTCCATCCTGATCAAAAAGCGCCTTTATTTTCTGCGGAGCACCAAGAAAGCTCACCTCTGTCCTAGGATACTGACTGACATTTACCGCTGTACCACTGAGTGCATACTCACCAACTGGTAATTGTCCCATATCGGACCGCAAAGCACTCCAGCGTGTGTTGAAAACTGCCCAGTGAATTATCGGCACCCAATTGCCCACAATTGAAAACATCTACTATAAACGCTGCCTGGGCAGGGTGAAAAGCATTATCAAGGATGCATCTCACCCTAACCACGGACTTTTTACTCTCCTCCCATCCGGTAGGTGCTACAGGAGCCTCCGCTCCCGCACCAGCAGGCACAGGAAGAGCTTTTTCCCTGAGGCTGTGACCCTGCTGAACCTCACATCACAGCGCTAAGCAGTATTGCACCCATATTGGACGGTCTCAGTACTTTTATATTTGCATGCTGTAGCACTTACTTTTTAGTCGCAGTTATTTTGTAAATAATACTATTCTTTTGCACTTCTGGTCAGATGCTAATTGCATTTTATTGGCTTTGTATCTGTACTCGGCACAATGACAATAAAGTTGAATCTAATCTAATCTCATCTAATCTCATCCTATTTTAACCTTTTCTGTTTTGGCTGTCCTTCTAAACTGTTAAGTAGCTGGAAATATTTCCCTTCCAGCTTCAGTCCCCTCATCATCGTGTCTATCATCGCCACCAGATTACTGTATACTCATCTATCTGTATTTATGTCTTTGCAAATGCTTTGTGCATTTTGGTAAGAAATTTCAATTTTGTCTTTTACCATTTTTTTCAACTCTGACGGTACAGTGCTTGGCAAATATCTTAGGCACAAATGTATAGCTAAGGTGCTGAAGACTTTTGCACAGTACTGTAGTAATTTTATGTATTGCACTGTGCTACTGTCGCACAAAGAAAACGTGACATATGTGATTGATTATAAACCTGATTCTGTTATGGGTCTAATAGGACATAGAAATCTATAGCACATTACAGGCCCTTCAGCCAACATTGTTGTGCCGACCATGTAAACTATTCTAGAAACTGCCCAGAATTATCCTACAGCATAGCCCTCTATTTTTCTAAGCTCTATGTATCTATCTAAGAGTCTCTTAAAAGATCCTATTGTGTCTGCCTCCACCACTGTTGCCAGCAGTGCATTCCACACACCCACCACTCTCTGTGTGAAAATCTTACCCCTGACATCCCCTCTATACCTATATCCAAACACCTTAAAACTATGCCCACTCGTGTTAGCCATTTCATTCCTGGGAAAAAAGCCTCTGGCTATCTACACAGTCATTACCTCTCAGTATCTTATACACATCTATCAGGTCACATCTCATCCTCCAACGCTCCAAAGAGAAAAGGCCAAGTTCACTCAACCTTTCCTCATAAGGCACGTTCTCCAATCGAGGCAACGTCCTTGTAAATCTCCTCTGCACTCTTTCCATTGTATCCAAATCCTTCCTGTAGTGAGGTGAGCAGAACTGAACACAGTACTCTGAGTGGGGTCTAGGTCTTATATAGCTGTAACGTTACCTCACGGCTCTTGAACGTATTCCCACGGTTGATGAAGGCCAACACACCATATGCCTTCTTAGCAACACTGTCAACCTGCGCAGCAGCTTTGAGTGTCCCGTGGACACGGACCCCAAGATCTTTCTGATCCTTCATATGGCCAAGAGTCTGACCTTTAATAATATATTCTGTCTTCAAATTTGACCTACCAAAATGAACCACTTCACACTTATCTGGGTTGAACTCCATCTGCCATTTCTCAGCCCAGTTCTGCATCCTATTGATATCCCGATGTAACCTCTGACAACCTTCCAGACTATCCACAACACCCCCAACCTTTGTGTCATCAGAAAACTTATTAACCCACCCTTCTACTTCTTCATCCAAGTCATTTAAAAAAATCGCAAAGAGAAGGGGGTCCCAGAGCTGATCCCTACGGAACACCACTGGTCAGCATGTGTCCATGCAGAATATGAACCATCTACAACTGCCTTTTGCCTTCTGTGGGCAAACCAATTCTGGATTCACAAAGCAAAGTCTCCTTGTATCCCATGCCTCCTTACTTTATGAATGAGCCTCACATGGGTAACCTTATCAACTGCCTTACTGAAATCCATATACACTATATCCACTTCTCCACCTTCATCAATATGTTTTGTTACATCCTCAAATAATTCAATCAGGCTCATAAGGCATGATCTGCCCTTGACAAAGCCATGCTCACTATCTCTAATCAGATCATGTCTGTCCAAATGCTCATAAATCCTGCCTCTCATGATCTTCTCCAACAACTTGCCCACCACTGAAGTAAGACACACTTGTCTATAATTTCCTGGGTTATCTCTACTCTCTTGAACAAGAGAAAATCTGCAGATGCTGGAAATTCAAGCCACACACACAAAATGTTGGAGGAACTCAGCAGGTCAGGCAGCATCTAGGAAGAGCATAGTCGATATTTTGGGTTGAGACTTAAAAGGGGAGGGGAGGAAGAAACACAAAATGATACATGAAAGTGGGAAGGGGGAAGGGTGAAGTAAAGAGCTGGGAAGTTGATTGGTGATAGATATACAGGGCTGGAGAAGGGGGAATCTGATTATAAAGGACAGAAAGGGGGAGGAGCACCAGAAGGAGGGTCTGGGCAGGTAGGGATATAAGGTGAGAGAGGGAAAAGGGAATGGGGAATGGTGAAGGGTGGGGTGGCATTACCGGAAGTTCGAGAAATCGATGTTCATGCCATTAGGTTTGAAGCTACTCAGACAGAATATAAGGTGTAGCTCCTCCAACCTGAGTGTGGCCTCACAGCAATGATAAAGGAGGCCATGCACGGACATGCTGGAATGGGAATGGAACATGGAATTAAAATGGCTGGCTACTGGAAGATCCCGCTTTTTCTGGTGGACAGAGCGTAGGTGCTCGGTGAAGAGGTCTTCCAATCTATGTCGGGTCTCACAGGTAAAAAGAAGGCCACACCAGGAGCACCAGATATAGTAGATGACACCTACAGACTCACAGGTGCAGTGTTGCCTCACCTGGAAGGACTGTATGGGGCCCTGAACGGTAGCGAGGGAGGAGGTGTAGGGGCAGCTTGTTCCACTTGCAAGGATAAATGTCTGGAGGGAGATCAGTGGGGAAGGGTGAATGGACAAGGGGGTCACGTAGGGAGCAATCCCTGTGGAAGCAGAAACGGTGGGGAGGGAAAGAGTTGTTTGGTGGTGGGATCCCGTTGGAGATGGCAGGGGTTACGGAGAATTACGTGCTGGACATGTAGACTGGTGGGGTGGTAGGTAAGGACAAGAGGAACCCTTTCCCTGGTGGGGTGGTAGGAGGATGGGGTGAGATGTCCTCCTTCTTCAAAGAAAGGGGCTTTCCTTCATCCACCATCCATGCATCTCTTCCATTTTGCACACCTCTGACTGCACCCTAGCTATATACATATACGTCCAAGACTTTTGCACTGTTCTGCACTTACAAGTGCACTCATGTCCATGTAGTTTGTTCCTTCCTCTTGTACCTTTGTTATCACCATATATTTCACCACCTTGCTACATCACCTTGTCAGAATATTGATTTGACTACAGCAACAGAATAACTTACATCACATTTTTCTGAGGTATCTTGGTAAAAGATATATTGATTATGTTGCTATCTTAATTTAACAGTGGATTATTTTAATTTTGTCGAAGTATTTTCTGAAGCCCACATTTATTCCAATCAATACTAAAAAAACGTTTATTTCTAACATGTTAGGCCCAGCTAACTGCCTGTCAAGAGTTCAAAGTTCAAAGTATGAAGTTCAAGATGCATTTATTGTCAAGATATATTCAAGATTCAAAAAACTGTACTGTCATTCTAACCGTACATCAGCTCTGCAGGGCAGAATGAGAGAGCGTTTCCAAGGAGCAGTGCAATTATAACATAACAAACGTAACACTAAATAATAAACATAACAATAAATAATAAACATAACAATAAATAGTAAAACACAACAGCCACATGTCCGCTAAAATCAAGTTATAATTGTCCAGTGCAAGTTAAAAGTGTCCAAAGCAGAGTCAGGTAGAGCAGCTATTCAGCAGTCTGACTGCCTGTGGGAGGAAGCTGTTTCGTAGCCTTGTGGTTTTAGTTTTGATGCTCCTGTAACGTTTGCCTGATGGCAGAAGAACAAATAGTTCATGGAGAGGGTGTGAAGGGTCTTTAATGATGTACCGTGCCTTCTGGAGGCATCGATTCTGAAAGAAGTCTTGGACAGAAGGTAGGGAGACCCTAATAATCTTCTCTGCTCCCCTAACCACCCCCTGCAAGGCTGAGTATATACTCAATGCATATACATTATACAACCTTGGGATCCATTTCCTCACAGGCAGTCACAGAACAAAGAAACCCAGTAAAACCCATTTTTAAAAAATCTACCTTCAGGTGGTTACTAATGGGATATAACATGTTTGCAATAGATTGTGGAAGCAGAGTAAATCTACTTTACTCTTCTGAACTGCTAAAGCAAATACTGGATTCACTAAAGCTATTCTGTGATTTGTACGCTTAAGTACTGTACAAAATCCACCATCCATCAGTCGATGGGCATTTTTATCATTTTGGGAAAATCGCTGAGATTGACTTTTGCTTATAAAAATTGCACACTGGATTGTCAATTGGTATACCGGGTAAAGTGACTGAGATTATGCCTGCTTTAACTGATGGAGGGAGATGATGGGGGGGGGGAGGGGGGGGGGAGAAGCAATCTAATCTCAACTTCAGGGTATTATTCTTCACCAATCAACTTTATCTTTTAAGACTTTACCATTCCTGTATCTAAAACAAACGATTTGCTGCTTGCTATCTTGGGAATAAAACTTGCAAACTGAATCGGCCACTTTCTACAGAATTTTTGTATTTATCATTTCAATTATTGAAGGATCTGTGTAAAACTGGTATAGAATTGTATATAAGCATATAACAATTACAGCACTGAAACAGGCCATCTTGGCCCTTCTAGTCCATGCCAAACTCTTACTCTCACCTAGTCCCACCGACCCGCACTCAGCCCATAACCCTCCATTCCTTTCCTGTCCATATAGCTGTCCAATTTAACTTTAAACAACAACATCAAACCTACCTCAACCACTTCTGCTGGAAGCTCGTTCCACACAGCTACCACTCTCTGAGTAAAGAAGTTCCCCCTCATGTTACCCTTAAACTTTTGCCCTTTAACTCTCAACTCATGTCCTCTTGTTTGAATCTCCCCCCCAATGGAAAAAGCCTATCCACGTCAACTCTATCTATCCCCCTCAAAATTTTAAATACCTCTATCAAGTCCCCCCTCAACCTTCTACGTTCCAAAGAATAAAGACCCAACTTGTTCAACCTTCCTCTGTAACCTAGGTGATGAAACCCAGGTAACATTCTAGTAAATCTTCTCTGTAATATACTCAATCTCTGTAAATATACTCAATCTTTAATCACGTTCTCCTGGGAAGCAACAATGTTCTGCTTAGTATTTCCTGTGGCATGATGCCAGGGCGTGATCATCTCTCCAAAGACCTTGTGTATCATTGTTCCATGGCGATGGACACAGAACCCAAACCAATAGCGGAAATTGCTGTGCTTCATTACCCACAGGGACTGAACAACACAATCTGATGTGCTGATCCCTTGTGACTTCTCCTCCAGCATCTCACCGCACAGGTCTACTTACCGGATTCCAGCTGCCATCCAATAACATTTACACGACAACCTTTTGCAAAGAAAGCCACATCTTAGAACATCCACCACATAATAAGGATGAGATGTTTCAGGAGGCTTTGTCAGCCAGAAATGACTCTAACTGGTGTTAGCTGAACACGTGAATGGTCAGAAAAATAGTGGCCACAAAATTGAGCCCAGAACGGAGGCATAATCAAGGGTCAGAAGAATGAAGAATGCAAATTAATTTATTTTAATTTAGCGATACAGCGCAGAGTTGAGCCACATCGCCTCAACAACCTGGCAACCCCGATTTAACCCTAAACTAATCACGGGACAATTTGCAATGACCAGCTGACTTACAGGGAGGATGTACAGAGACTCTTTACAGAGGACGCCGGAAATGAACTCCGAACTTGGATGCCCCGAGCTGTAACAGCGTCACACCAACCTGAGTGAACAGGACGTGGGTGTTTGAAGGTAGTTATTGTTACCGAAGCAGAGTAACTTTTACTTGTTGCTGCCTGAAATTGGTAGAGGAATATTGTCAGAACTGGGCTGCACAAAAGGAAAATGGGATTGGCAGGTATTCGAACTACCTTGCTTTTGTGTTCTGACGTTGCCTTTTCTCCAAGGGAACCTGTATAGGGGAGGCAAAGGAAATGAGGACATCAAAAATTAAAGTGTGGCTGCTATCGTGACCATGCTGCCATTGATTTTTGTCTGATGGAAAGAGCTGTTGAAAGTGTTAGAGGGCATTATTCATGAGGCGTTAGAAGCAGGTGGAGAGTGTGTATGTGGAAAGGATGTAAAAGTGTTGAGAGAAAGCCAATAGGGGCTTGCAGGTCCAAGGGTAAAACCCACTGGTAACAAGCCTTTTGGATGTGATCATCAACATGGCTGCAAAGGTTCAATGCTTGAGAATGGAGGTCGCAAACACGGAGTACGATCATATCTCATTCTTCTGATACAGATTTAGGCCAATCAGAAAAAAAAGACGGTAAATGAAAATATGAATAATTTAATGTGATTAGTGTAAATGGGAACTGAAAATAATGGGAATACTCAGCAGGAAGATCACAATTTGTGGCAATCGGAAATAACATCTCCACCTTGCTGACAATTCACCTCAGGGATGTGTGCTTAGCCCACTACTCTCCTTGGTCACCTCCAGCATGGGAACCAGCCTCCATAGTATCCAGCATATTTTTAAGGAATGATGCCTCAAAAAGGCAGCATCCATGATTAAGGACCCCCATCACTCAGGATATGCCCCTTCTCATTGCTACCACCAGGACTTAGGTTCAGATGCCTGAAGGCACAGAGTCAATGATTCAGGAACAGCTTCTTCCCCTCTGCCATCTGATTTCTGAGTGGACATTGAACCCATGAACACTACCTCACTACTTCTTACTTTTGCACTAATTATTTAATTTAAGTATTTTTTATATATATATATATACTGTAATTCACAGATTTTTTCTATTATTATGTGTTGCATTGTGCTGCTACCACAAAGACAACACATTTCATGACATATGCTGGTGATATTAAACTGGTGATTTTGAGGTCAGACTGCATCAGTGGGGAGACAAATGGAGGTAATGCTTGAGGTCAAAGGCCCTTCATCAGCCCTTTTCTAAACTGATAGAACATGACTTACAGTGAATATCCAGATTTTTCTGATTTTACTTTAGATTTCTAACAGCTGCAGTTTTAAAAAATTTTCACTTAGCTTGATCGAGAGCTTAGCGGTCATTGCAGCCTCTGTGGCCCAAAGGTTTTGTTTGTGTGATGCCTGACTCTATGACTGTAATTGCCTGGATGTTTTCCTTTAAATGAAATACATTGATTTGCTGTGGAAGAAGGAGATGATGTATGTTTTGTTTTAAAATTAAATTACAAAATGCCTGCAAGAAAGATGTTCCCTACTGGTGATCCAACACCAAACCCTGACCACGGACCAGTGATGACTTTTTAAGAAGGATATAAAGCTAATTACCTAGACTTGTGCATGACCTGTTAGCAAATGTCTTAGAAGCTAAGGAGGAAATGAGCAGGCTGGCATGTCTGTGTCCCACTGCTCGTTAATCAGGAGTTCATCAAGCGTGCAGTCACTCTGAGAGGTGAGGTGAATCTCAGCAGATGGTCTCAACATCTCGAACATGTGTGACGCTCAGGTTGGTCATTGAAATGGAGGCAGTTTCTATGACAAAATAGATGAGTAAAAATGCATTTTTGACTCTGAAGTACGTTTTAATTTTACCTCCATTCCTCAATTCTTAGTTTTAACTTTTAATGTTTAGTAGTCAGTGTGCGCAAAAATATTTGACATAAAACTGCACAGAATAACAACAAGATAACATACATATTTAATGACCACTCAGTTATCTTTTCTCTCTCCTGTCTTTGGCATTTACCCATTCTTTGTAAACTGTATCTAGACTAATAGAACTTCCATCCAATTGATAGTTTTTGATTCTCATTAACATATCCAAATGACATTCACCTAAATGGTTTCTCAACTTGTTTTTGAGTTGATTCATTAGGCTAAAACATTGCTCACAGTCCGCACTAGATGCAAGAAAGGTTCCCCCAATGTCCATCAACTGTGCAAGGTCACAAAACTGTTCATTTTGAATTAGAAATGCCACCGTTTGAGCAAAGTTTGA
The DNA here is from genome assembly GCF_030028105.1 of Mobula birostris. Classification (NCBI taxonomy): domain Eukaryota; kingdom Metazoa; phylum Chordata; class Chondrichthyes; order Myliobatiformes; family Myliobatidae; genus Mobula; species Mobula birostris. The sequence goes on along the minus strand of NC_092390.1, from coordinate 55,008,502 downwards.
AATCAGTTTGGATTTACTTTTTTCTTGCACAGAAAATTTGAAATCATTAAACTGTCTAACTATTATAGTATTTTCAGCTAGAAAATCATGATATTTTAGACATGAGGTATTAACTTGTTCATCGCCAAATGTGAAGTCACAATCTGCAATTGTGGAGAAATCACGACCAGACTGTACAACAGTTTCTTCTCCCAAGCCATCTGACTCCTCAATACTCAGAGTTCAGACTGACAGCGACATCATTTATTATTATATTGTAATCTACTGTGCCTATTGTCTTGTTTATTAATTATTGAACTGCCCTGCACTGTTTTGTGCACTTTATGTAGTGCTGTGCAGGTCTGTAGTCTAGTGCAGTTTTTATGTTGTTTTACGTAGTCTAGTGTAGCCTTGTGCTGTCTCACATAGTCTAGTGTAGTTTTGTGTTGTTTCATGTATCACCATGGTCCTGGAGGAATGTTGTTTCGTTTTTACTGTGTACTGTACCAGCAGCTTATGGTCGAAATGACAACAAACTTGACTTGACTTGATCAAAAGCTGACCATTCTTGTACCTCATCTTCAGAAAACCTTTCTTCTAAATGAACACAAAGAATATTTATAAAAATCAACAGCGAACTTGTATCTACTGTGGTGTTTTCTTCACGTTGTTGGCTTAGCAAAAGTTTAACTTTGTCACTCCACAAAACATTGTCTCCCAGATACTACTTTCTTATCTTGTTAATTTTGCCTCGCGCTAAATGAAGTGAATCAATTGGTATCAGGCCACTGTTTTGCAGGATCTTGCCCAGCGCAGCCAGTGCAGCCAGTTCACTTAAAACCTGTAAAGCTACTTTGTTGTGACAGTATTTAGCCACAGGGTCATTTGGCTGATATTTTTCAATAAAAACTTAGTAAGCTCTCTACAGGATTTGAAACAGATCTTTGTTATCTTTACGATATGAACACTGTCCGCCAAAGATGGCTGCCGCCGTGATGCAGCTATACAAACTGGAACAGGAAAGGTGAGGTGAGGTAAATTAGTGACATACATTGCGGTATTTGAAAAACCAACTAACTAGTTAACAGAAACGTTTAGCTAAAAGATTATTTTCAATAAGTATAATTATTAATCACAACATTATTTTAGGTAATTAACCTTTTGTGCGCACATTAATTTCCTTTGTGCGCTGGTTGAAAAACGTGTGTGCACGTGCACACGCGCACAGCTTAGAGGGAACATAGCAGGGAAGATGTGTTCGATCTTTATCTTCCCCCTGTAAAAGTTTGTCCTCTCTGCCCATGGTATTTATTGTCCTCAGTTGGGATACTGAGAGGAAGAATACGTGTTTCAGGAATAGATTGGGGCAAAATCCAGAGTTTCCCATACATTCTGTAGACAATTTGTTTCTCAAAGATCATCCAGATTGCTGGGTTTGCAGCCAAATGGAAATCCTACAGTGTGATCTATAACAGAGAAACAGTAACTGGGGGGATGGTGATGGGGAGAGATGGGATGGTGGGTGATTGATGCAGCAGCTGCAGTTGAAGAAATGCTGTAATAGATCAGAGTTTGGAGGAAGGGTGTGGGTGGTTGACAGAAAGTGCAACTGGAATAGAAGTTTGAGCTGGGCAGGAAGATCATGGTTGGAATAATAAAGTAATAGGGAAGTAGGGAATTGTTCAGGACAAGATTAAGGATAGAGCTGGGGAAAACACTCTCACTGTTCTGTCTAACTGATGGTACTGTAGAACACTTGCAGGTTCAGCCCTTTAATATCCACTTGCCCACTGGGTTTTGCAAGACCCAAGAAAACCAGCTGAAATAGGTTAAAAATAAAACCAATGTATACAGTATTCTTAATAACCTTTGTGGCTAAATCCCAAAGACAAGGTTTGAGCTTTGCAACCTTGATGGATCTAAACAGAATCTGAATAAAACATGGAACATTGCAGCATACTGTAGACATTTTAACCTACTCTATGATCATTCTAACCCTTCCCTCCCACATAGCACTCCAGTTTTGTACCATCCATGTGCTCATCTAAGAGTTTCTTATGTCCCTAATGTATCTGCTTCTGCCACCACCTCTAGCAGCACCTTCGGCATGCACACAACTCCCTATGTAAAAAAAATTACCTCTGACATCCCCTTTATACTTTCCTCCAATCACCATAAAATCATGCACCCTCGTATTAGTTGTTCCTGGGAAAAAGTCTCTGGCTGTCTTGAAAAGTGTAGGGTTATATAGAGCTACATTACCTTGTGGAATATGATGTGTCAATCTACCAACCTTATGCATGATTGGCAAATCAAATCCTTCCTTCCCTGTAACTACTGAAACCCTGGTCAAACATTATCATCACATTTGTTGTTGGTAAAAATATGATGGAGATATAATTGGAATAAATGTATTTACTGACAAGGCCTGTAATGGTTTATGAACTATGTATTCAATTTTAAAAATGTTCCAGCTGTATAGAAGAAAGAGAAAAGAGAGGTTACCATGCAGAAGGAGGCCAGTTGTCACATCTGTCCTGAAGAAGGGTCTCGGTGCGAAATGTTGACTGTTTGTTCATTTCTGTGCATGCTGCCTGACCTGCTGAGTTCCTCGAGCATTTTTTGTGTTTTGCTTTGAATTTCCAACATCTGCAGAACTTCTTGTGTTTATGATCTGTAATCTGTGCTGGCTCTGTGCAGGAGCAATCCAAGTAGACTCCTATTCCTCAGAGTTGTCTGTACTACAGAATCTTATTTTTACCTTTCAAAGGCTTATCCAGTACTCTAGTGAAAAGCGTGATTATATCTGCTTCCATTATTTTCTCTGGCAGCGCATTCTAAATTTTCTTCACTGGCTGTGTTGAAAAAAAAAGTCTTCTCTTATCCTTTCCCTCTTTATAATCTGGTTCTTGAACCTTGTGCTAATGGAATGATTTCCTTGTACCTACACTCTATGGAATCTTCATTAAATATCTCCTTCAGATTCCCTCTCAGTTCTGTTTCAAGGAGAAAACCATAGTTTCTACAGTCTATCCATGTAACCCAGATCCTTCACCCTGGGAGTTACTCTTGTTGATCTCTTTTGCTCTCTCTCTCTAAAACTTCATCAGCTATCCTACAATTTCTTCATTGCTTCCAATTCTGGGTGTGTTGATTTTAGATATTTCTCCTCATTTAAGCCCTGAATTAACCTACGTACTTTATATCCTTGAGGCTGGCACCCCTAAATTTAGACTTCCCTATCACTGGGAACATTTTCCTTGCGATTAATTTGTTCAAACCCATCTGGATTTTTAAAGTTTTAAGATGTCCTCTGTCTTTCCTCTGAACTCCAGTGAATATAAGCTCAGTCATCTAACTCTTTTCTTCTCAGTTCTGCCTTCCCAGGATTCAGTCTGATGAACACACACTGAGCTTCCTCCATTTACAAAAACATCCTTCCATGAAGGAAGAGACCAAAACTAAACATATTCCTCAAGGTGTGATCTCATAAAAACCCAGGTAAAATTGCATCAAGGCATCCCTGCCTTTGTACCCAATTCTCTCACTACAAAGACCAAAATACCCGTTGCCTTCTTAACTGCCTAGCCTGATATACCTGTATGCTTACTTGTGTTAACTGGTCCACAGACATCCAGGTCTAACGACATATCCCTCGCTCCTTATCCTATCACCGTTTTGCCAGCAAAGTGGATATCCTCACACTTCTCCTCATTATAGTTCATCATGCAACCTGTTTGAATCACACTGGGGTCCCTCTTCACCCTCCACACGTTCTCATTCCAATCCCACTTACTGTCATTTGTATTAAATTGCCCCCCACCCCGAATAAAGTGGCTACAGAATGTATGGTCGTGGTCCTCTGATGTTGCAGCTCATCCACTTCAAGGCTCAATGTGAGATGCTCTTCTGCACAGCACTGTTGTAGCCTGTGGTTACTTGAATTTATGTCGCCTTCCTGTCACCTTGAACCAGTCTAACCATTCTCCTCTGACCTCTCTCATTAATAAGGTGTTTTCTCCCACAAAAATACCGCTCAATGGATTTTTCTTTTGCTTTTCGTACCATTCTTTATAAACTCGAGAGACTGTTCTGTGGGAAAATCCCAGGAGATCAGAATTTTCTAAGATACTCAAACCACCCTGTCTGGCACCAACAATCATTCCATGGTCAAAGTTACTCAGATCACAGTTCTTCCCCATTTTGATGTTTGGTCTGACCCTCTTGACCATGTCTGCATGTTTTAATGCATTAAGTTGCTGCCAAATGATTGGCTGATTAGATATTTGTATTAATGAGCAGATGTACAGCTGTACCTAATAAAGTGGCCACTGAGTGTATGTTCTGAATAGGTGGGTTCCAAGCACTAACCTCATGAAATCCTAATCATTGCTGCCCACAATCTTCAAAAAGGTTGTGTTATTCCTAATCTTGTTTCATATCCATTACCTAGTTCTCTATCCATATTAGATCACTACTGCCAATCCATGTCACTGAATTTTGAACATGAATTTTTCATGTGGAATCTTGTAAAAAGCCTCCTGAGAGTCCAAATGCATCAGAAACACTTATTTCTCCTTATCTGTTCTACTGCTTTAATTCTCCAGTAAATGTGTAAATCCGTGCTGACTTAGACCAGTCCCTTCAACTTTCCAGATGCTCTGATATTACTTCTTTAATAATGGACTCTAGTATTTTCTTCACTACTCAATTTGACTTTATAGGCATGCACACAAACAAGTATGGTAACGTACAGGTGCATTGGAAAGCTTGCTTGCAACAGTGTCACAGTCACACAGGTACAGACGACAGACAGAATGTAAATTGTACAAACGTACATAAATTATATAAAACAGTGAAGGGTAAGCAAAAAAGAATGTACTGTACAAAACAAAGACACAATCAGAGACGGGCTCATGGAGTGCAAGAAGAGGCTCCACGGTTGAGGTAGGATCAAGGCTTGTGCAGATCAGGTTATGAATGTGATTGCCCTGAACCTCGTTCTAGCTGGCCTACAATTCCCGCTTCGCTGCATCCCTTCTTTTTATTAAGTAGTAATGTGACATTTGCTATCATCCAATCCATGGGAACTGATCTGAAGTCTAAAGAACATTGGAAAGTAGCAAATATACGTATACTATTTCTTGGGTTTCTTGCTTAAGTACTCTGGCATGAAGACTATTGGATCCTAGGGATTATTCGGCCTTCAATTCCATCAGTTGCCTTCACACCATTTCCCAACAAATACTGATTGTCTTCATTTTATCCATCCCACTAGACCTTAGTCCCCAATCATTTCTTGGAGATTATTTGTGTCCTCCATGAAGTTAGAAACAATGCATCTGTTCAATTGGTCTGCTGTCTCCTTACTCCTCAACATAAATTAATTGCCTAGTTCACTATCCATGTTAGTGCACTATCCCTAAACCCATATCATTTAATTTTAGAGTCATAGAGAAGTACAGCACAGAAACCAGCCCTTTAGCCCATCTAGTCCATGCTGAAACCATTTAAACTGCCTACCCCCATCGACCTGAATCGGGACCATAGCCCCTTATAGCCCCACTGTCCATGTCCCTATCCAAACTTCACTTCAACATTGAAATCAAGTTTGCATGCACCACTGGCAGTGGCAGCTCATTCCACGCTCTCACAGCTCTCTGAGAGTACACGAACTTTTTGTTCTAATTGTGAAGGACTTATATTTGCCTTCCTTCATCTTTTATTTTTCAGGCATCTGTTTAAGCTTTTACAATCAGTTTTTATTTCCTCCAAAGTTACTCTAATACTTTATTTTCCCCACCTTAGTCCCATAGCCCTCATTTGCTGAATTCTAAACTGTTACCACAACCTCTAATCTAATATTGCCATCTACATTTCAGTGAAACTCTTCTTGTTTTAGTTTTGTCCTGGGCAGGAATAAACAATTCTGGTTGATTCATTTGCTCCTTAGATGTCTGCTATTGTCATTATTGATCCTCTAGGGTGGTGGGGTGGAGATACGTCTCTACAAAATTAGGTGTAAGGCACGCCTTCCCTCTGCTAGCCTGCAGGTCTCCCATAGGCAGGGTAGAGCACCTGCTTAGCCCCCGATCAGGGTCACGTGAAACATGGGAGCAGGTGGTGGATGGTCATATGAGCAGCTGGTACATATCACAAGTCTGGTTATGTGACCACTGACACCAGGCAGACAATCTCTGAAGGGTATTGAAAATGGCTGGGATCACCTGTCTTGTAAAGACACTGTCCGGAAGAAGGCGATGGCAAACCACTTCTATAGAAATATTTACCAAGAACAATCATTAGATTAGATTAGATTAGATTCAACTTTATTGTCATTGTGCCAAGTACAGATACAAAGCCAATGAAATGCATCTAGCATCTGAGCAGAAATGCAAAGAATAGTGTTATTTACAAAATAACTGCAAATAAAAAAGTGCTACAACACACAAATATAAAAGTACTGAGACAGTACAATATGGATGAAATACTGCTTAGCGCTGTGATGTGAAGTTCAGCAAGGTCACAGCCTCAGGAAGAAGCTCTTCCTGTGCCTGCTGGTGCGGGAGCGGAGGCTCCTGTAGTGCCTACCGGATGGGAGGAGAGTAAAAAGTCCGTGGTTAGGGTGAGATGCATCCCTGATAATGCTTTTCACCCTGCCCAGGCAGCGTTTATGGTAGATGTTCTCAATGGCGGGCAATTGGGTGCCGATAATCCACTGGGCAGTTTTCACCACACACTGGAGCACTTTGCAGTCCGATACGGGACAATTGCCATACCACACTGAGATGCAGTTGGTGAGTATGCTCTCAATGGTACAGCGGTAAAAATCATGGTCATGGAAAGACCATGATCACCCATATCATACGACACAGCATACGATAACGATGATGGTGGAGCCTGTAAGTAATGTTCCACTGTCTACTTTACCCAATTCTTACCTCTCACCATTGTGGCTTCCATTATATAGGTACAAAACCAACTGATTATTAATGAAAAAATCCACCATACTGTAGAACCTCTTCCTAAAGGGTCATGCACATCAAGATTGCTAATTAATTACACCATACCAGACTAGGATGACTAGCTCTCTGGTTAGTTCCTAGATACATCGAGTCGTTCTCCAAGGATTGTCACCTTGTCGTGATGGACAGGTTTATGTGTTCCTGAGATCCTGAAAGCAATGCTGTCTGGAGATTATCCTTCTGGCACTTAGCTCTTGGTTGGGTCACCCATGGCAGTAAAGTGAAGTGGGAGGTTCAAGATAAAGAGTGATCCAAACAAGACCTCAACAGTAGAGCTCGTGGAAGATGATGAAGCATCACAATGGCAGTGAAGACGAAGGAAGGTTGCAGCAGTGAAAGGACCCCAGTTGTCTTGCTCTCCACGCCACTGGATCTTGATGGCAAATTGTCAAGGTTGCCCATGCATACAGCCTCTCCATGCTAAACAAAGTCATGTGCAGGCATTCTCCATTAAAGGAATCCACAGTAACATTCCAGTTATGCGGATGCTGGTTTGGTCTTTACAACCACCTAAGGACTCAGCAAGGCACAACGGCTTCGAAGAACATCATACTCGACTTGACTGATTGCACTACTGCATTGAACCAGGAAACCAGATCTACACTGCAGGGATTTCCCTGTAGCACCCCCCCCCCACCCCCAGCCAGCCTCAGGGTCGCTCGGCTCGCTGTCATCTAGGGAAACAGCTCTCAGCCCCGCCAAACTGGGTAATTAGTTTGTGTGGATGCTGTGTGATGTACCCCACCCCGCCCAAATAACACACAATACACCAGATACAATTAAATGATTTACAGTTTATAGATATTACTGGAACTATATAATTAATAGAGAATAAAATATAAAAGGAAAATAAAAGGCTCCACACTTATCAAAGTTCAATCTCTTCGTGCACAAACAGTTGGAGCTCAGGACCCTTCTTCTTCACCCTGCGACCCCTCGGACCACCTCGACCGACTGCCTGGGACCAACAATGGTGGTCGACCAGATGCTCCACACGAGTCCGTCTCTGTCTCCTCGCCGAACGCCCTCCTTGGGGTCTGACCCCGTTAGCGGACTCACAGCACCTGGTCCATCCTCTGTCTCTCTCTCCCACCTTCTGCCCCAAAACCCCGCGCATACAGTATCTTCAAATACACCAAAACCATAACAACTATCCCAATTGGTTCGTAACATATACTTATCACACTCTAAACCAAAACAAACTGCTAGCGCAAAAACTTTCTCAGTGTTTTACATAACAGAGAAGCATTCCCAAGTATAACATAACAAAGAAGCCATTTTAATTAGCCTACACAGTAACATAAGAGACAAAACCTCCTTACATCTCTTTACAGGATTGTTAATTGAATGATACCAGGGATGAATGCAATCAGTTATGTTACTAATTATTCTCTTCACAACAATGAACGTAAGGGTAAGTTTAATTGAGATGTGTTGAATTTTGAGGAAACTTGATCTGCAGTAGGGTGAAATAATTCCATGAGGAAGAGTGACAATGGTATAGATATATAGTTATTACTAAAGGAGCAGAATGAAGATTCTTTTAAATAGTGAATTCATATGATTTGGAATGCAATTCATAATATAAATGTGTGGAAAAATATATAATTATAATTTTCAAAAGCAAATATGTAAGGGGAGAAAAGTACATTATGAAGAAAGCAGAAAGGGATTAATTAGATTGATCCTTTTAGCAGTTGGCACTGCTACAAGAGGCAGAATGGTTTGTTTCTGTACTGTTCAATACAAAGTTTCCCTCTCCATGACCAAGATTCACCTACGTCTCTGCTCCAGCCCTAAGCAGAAGCAGCTGTGATTGAAATCCTTTGTCTGCATTCTAAATGCATCATGTTGGCTGTATTGTCAACAGGTTCTGTTTATTTTGAGTGAAAAGGCAACACATTAACTGATTAAATCATCTTGTAAATTGTATAATTCTCTCCAGTGAGCTGCACAATACTTCGTCTTTGGCCACTGTTCTTTTTCTCAGTTTGTATCTTGCTGTCTTATCTGTTCTGTTACATTCTTTATTATCCTACTTTACAGTCAGATAGTTTCCTGACTTTTTGGCTCAGTGCCCAGAATAAACCAGGTATTGTTTGTACTTTGTGGTTTATACTTGTATCGATTATTCACAGGTTTTAATGCTGTCCAAAATGAATAGAACTTCTTACATTGCAACTTTATCGCCAATATATTGAGATTTTTAATGAAATTCAAATTTTTGATGCACCAAACTTATTCAATTCTGTAACGATAACCTTGATACTCTTTCCTATTATTGCAGTGTTGCAACATCTATACACAGTACTGTGCAAAAGTCTTGCACATAGCTGGGGTACCTGAGGCTTTTGCACAGTACTGTATTTGTCAAAATGGAGTGGGAGCAAAGGATGTTGGGAATGGTGAGGGTGGAGCACAGCGGGAGGAGTGTGGGGGAGGTGACAGAGAAGGAGTGAGAATGTCTCTCTGGTGCTTCCATCTCCTTCCCCTCTCCTTTTCCCTTTTCCCAACCATGATTCCCCTCTCCCTGCCCCCTTCCTGCTTTCAGTCCACAACAGAGACCCATATCAGAATCAGGTTTATCATCACTCTCGTATGTCATGAAAATTGTTTTTGTTTTGCAACCTCAGCAGCAATATAGTACAATATATAAAATGACTACAGTACTGCACAAAAGTCTTAGGCACTCTTGTTATATGTAAGTGCTGAAGACTTTTGCACAGTACTGTATAAACCTTAAGGGTACCACATCCTTCATCATGTGTTTCTCTCTGTAGTGGGAAATAAACAGGCTTCAGAGAAAGTTGCAAGTACCATCCATGATCCAACACTATTTTGGATTTAGACCAAAGTTCCACCAGATTTCAAAATAATTTGGAAATACATTCTTGTTGCATGACCTATTGTGCACATTTACTGCATGAAGAATTCCTTCCTGATGTTGGAAAACAATGTTCAAATTACCAATTTATACAAACTTCCTGCAATCCTATTGTACCGAGTTGATACTATTACATTTTCTAACACATACATTTTCTTTCATGGATGAAGACTTTCTGACCTTCCCTCACAGCCAAGCCCCCTGATATGAGGGCTTAGCATCTTGTCTCAGGTCTGGGCTTGTTGCCTTTCTGACCTAACCTGCACCCAGCCCTCAATCAGAGCCCTAGTCACATCAATCTTCTGCTGTGTTGTAGCAGATCTGAGGGGGTGACACTCCGGCGACATTGAAGGCAATGGGTCATTTATGTTGAAAGGAAGAAAAAAAATTGTTATTGGTTTATTATTGTCATATGTACCGAGATACCGTGAAAAGCTGTTGTTTCGTGCGGCATCATGCCATACATAATTACACTGAGGTAGTAAAAAAGAAAACAGAATGCAAAATATAAAATTGTAGTTACAGAGAAAGTGTGGTGCAAGTAGACAAATAAAAAGTGCAAATGCTACAAGGAGAACAATAATTTATTTTCTGCAGTATGAGATATCCATACAAGAGTCTGATTGTTAGGGCATTATTCTGGAGTCAGCATATTCAGCAAAATATTAACTTGAGCAACCAATCTTTAGACCTGAAAGTGGATTGTAGATTAAATTCAAAATGCAGCCCTGGCCAATAGTTTCCTCAAGCTGCGGACACCAGTTAACTGAAAACCAGGCAATGCTCATTAACGTTCATTTTGGGAGTCTGGCATGTGGGTGCAAAGAAGGAGGTGTGAAAGTTATATATAATTCAAAAGAAGCATTGTAGATACATTGTAACTATAGAATTCTCCTTTGATCTTCAGCATGTAAAATGCCATGTAATACTGGGTTGAACAGGTCTCCTCCTCCAGAGAGTGCCTCATTTTGTTCACTTCTGTAGCCGCTAGCTTCTGTCTCTCTCTGGTGACTTTGCTCTCATTACAATACTGATAACAGTGCGATAGAAGCTGTCCGTTATCCTGGTGGCATATTCTCTGAAGCTTTTGTATCTTTTGCTAAGGAAGAAGAGAGAACTGGTGCAAGAGGGGTGCTTCATTCTTCTGGGTACTTCCCCGAGGCAGCAGGACATATGGATAGATTCAATAGAAGGGAGTGCAGTTTGCATAATGGAATTGGATAAATACCCACTCACAAACAAGAGAAATCTTCAGATGTTGGAAATCCAAACAACATTCACAAAATGCTGGAGGAACTCAGCAGGCCAGGCAGCATTTTGAGTGTGTTGCTTGGACAAATACTCAGTTATGTTATAAATATCTGTGTGGGAGGGATTCATATTTTAAAACATAGCAAAAACATGGCCCACATCTTCCAAAGGTTTCTGCTGTGATTCTGATGAGCAACTAAACACTAGAACATGCATGTGAAAATTAAAAAAATACAGATTCTGCAAATCTCAATAAAACAGAAAAGGGTGACAATACCCAGCAAGTTTGGCCAGCATCTTTAGAAACAAAAAACAGAATTAACAATTCTGGTCAATGACCAGAACTGGAGTGGAGAGTAAATAATTTAGTTGTAAGTTGCAGAGAAGGTTGTGGAGGGATGGAAAATACAAAATGTAGCCAAGTCCGACATGGTGATAAGATGTTGAGGAAGTCATCCAGCTGATAGAATAATAAAGGGAAGGAGAGAGGGAGGGGAAAAAGAATTCAGGTTAGAGCTGTTAGAAATGGCAGCAAGTCAGACAGGTTAGTGGGGCGAGACAAGCAAGTACGTAACTTGCAGTGGAACTAGTCGGTATTGAGACAAACAAAGAATGTGACACAATGGCACAGCAAATCATATTCTCGTCTCTCAGTCCAAGAGACCCAGGTTCAATTCTGACTTTCGGTGCTGTCTGTGTGGAGTTTTCATGTATTCCCTCTGATGTGGCTATTGTGAATTGTAACCTCCTAGTGTAGGTGGGAGAATTGGACGGGGGGGGGGCGGGGAGGCCATTAATAGACACGCGACAGAGAATAGGTTACAGGGAAATAAATGGAGAAATAGGATTGCTCTGAGAGCTAACATAGATGGGTTGAATGACCTTTTTCTATGTCGTAATGAACTATGAAAAGTGAATTCCCAGAAATTTTAAATTTGATATTGAGTCTATAAGTTGAAATACATCCAGAAGAAGATTAAATCCTCCTCTTCAAGTGTATTTTGGGCCACCACATTATCAGATTAGGAAAGTATAAAGAAAAAGATCAGTAAGAAATGGTGAATTAATGTGGCAGGCAACTGGAAGCACAGGGTCACCCCTGTGTACTGAGTGCTGGTATTCCACAAAGTGATCACACAATCTGATGTTGTTTTCTTCAAAGTTCAAAGGACATTTATTATCAATGTATACCGTATACAACCATTGAGATTTGTCTTCTTGCAGGCAGCCACAAAACAAAAAAATGCAATAGAACCTATTTAAAAAAAAACCCTCACAACTAAGACAGTCAAACACCAATGTGTGAAAAAAGAACAAATTGAGCAAATAATAAATAACAAAGTAAATTAATAACACACAGAGCATTCGGTGCAGAATTGCCGTGAGTGAGTCCACAGATGCGGAGCCAGTTCATCATTGAGGGAAGTGAAGCTGGTCCAGGGGCCCAATCGCAGCAGGCCATAACCACAGAGTCAGCTGCGACCAGGGCCAATGGTTGCAGGCCACAGGCCACAATTTTCTTCCACGTAGAAAAGACCACGTCATGAGCACTGAATGCAGTAACACACGTAACATCCTCCTCTCCCCCTCATCTTTTTTAACTCTGACTCCTCATCTTTTTTTCCTCCAGTCCTGATGAAGGGTCTCGGCCTGAAACGTCGACTGTACTCTTTTCCATTGATGCTGCCTGGCCTGCTGAGTTCCTCCTGCATTTTGCATGTGTTTCTTGGATTTCCAGCATCTGCAGATTTTCTTTTGCTACTGAATGCAGTACTCTAGATTGAGAGGAGTAGGTGACATGGTAGTGCAGCAGTTCGCGTTTCGCTGTTACAGAGCCGGTGACCTGGGTTCAATTCTGCCGCTGCCTGTACGTTCTCCCCATGACTGTGTGGGTTTCCCCCGGGTTCTCTGGTTTCCTCCCACATTTCAAAGACGTACGGGTCTGCAGGTTAATTGGTCACACGTGTGTAAGCGAGCAGCATGGGCTCATAGGGTCGGAAGGGCCTGTTACAGAGCTGTATCTCCTAATAAAATTTAAAATGAAGTAAATTGCTGCCTAACTCGAAAATACTTTCTGGATACCTGCCCTTGATGGTTGGAAGGGAAGGTGTAAAAGAACAGTATATTTCACATACTAGCACGTCAAAGACAACAGTAGTTCAAAAGGCAGCTCACCACCTGCTCCTCAAGGGCAGCTAGGGGTGGGCAATTAGATGCCGGCTCGGCCTGCATTGCCCACCTGCCTTCAATGGATGTAAAACAGACTCCATTCATTTATATTATGCTTTTGCCATTTCCGGGAAAGAAATTTTTTACTTTGGATTTCAACTTTTGCCTCAGAGATCAATAAGCGTTTTCATGTGCTTTAACAGGATGGCACTGCATATCCCTGGAATGCGGCAAACCTGTTGTTCCTCTTCGACTGGGTCTGACCTGCGCATGATCAAACCTGCATTAGAACAAGGTATTCAGGATGAACGTTGCAGAAACAACCTCCTGTAACTCTCCCAAAGGTGACTAACAAGTGATTGTGACTACTCTCAGGAGAAAGTGGTTTCATTCCTGGTCTGAACTGCCAAGCGAGACTGACTGACAGTTACATTGACCCATTTTATTCATGTTGCCAGTGCTCGTCCTGAAATCAGGCACATCACAAGAACGTGTGAAAATAAAAACAGGAGTTGGCCCCATGGCCTGAAACTCTGCTTTGCCATGTGATATGATCAGGGCTGATCTGCTCCTGACCCCATTTTCTCTTCTGTGCCGGGCCTCCATAGCTCTCAATTCCTTGGATCTTTGTATCTCTTTCATCCTAAATATTTCCCATTGATTTAGCCTCTATAACTCTCCAGGGTACAGAATTCCAGTAATTCACTAACCTCACCAGAAGTTCTTAAATACTTCAGTTTTAATCCTGCTGCGCTGGATTCTCCCCTCCAAATCTTCTATGTTTTCAATAAGATCGCCCTACGTTCACTGGCCACTTTATTAAGCACAGGAGTGGAACCACAAGTGATCTTCTGCTTCTTCAAGGCTGGACGGGTGGTGCGGTCAGAGATGCTCTTCCTCACCACTGTTGTAAAGCATGGTTATTTGAGTTGCTGCTGCTTTTGCGACAGCTTGAACGAGTCTGGCCGTTCTCCTCCGGCCTTTTTCCTTAACGAGGCGTTTTTGCCCGCGGAACTGCATGCCCACTGTAAGCTCTAGAGACTGTTGCGCTTGAAAATCCCAGGAGGTCATCAGCTTCTGAGACACTCAAACTCCTGAGATACCCTAATGAAAAAATTCTCAGCTTGTTCACCTTCTCTCCCTTATTCAATCCCAGCAACACCCTCATTAATCACTTCTGCACTTTTCGTAACATTTTCCTGTAGCGGGGTAACCAAAACTGAACAAATGGAGCCCCACCACCATATCCTACAACTGCAACGTAACATCCCAACTTCCATACTCATGCCCTGACCAAGGAAGGCCACCCTGGCAAATGTGTTCCTCACCAGGGTATTCCCTTGGCATACCCTGCACATTCTGATCAACACAGAACATCCTGATCCTAGACGGCTACCTGGGGATTGTGCAGCATTTCCTCTCACAGTTGCAGCTTCTAAAAATCAAACCTTGCTGGCTCCCATTCTATTCTATGACATGAGTTTGGAAAATTACATGTGTGACCCGTTGAACCCACGGGATATCCCACCTATGACTTCCAGATCAGTTATTCTTGTTCATTTTGGAGACGTGACCTGTCCTTCTGTGATTATGCCTTTCTGGAACAGGTCAGGAGGCAAGCTGGTGATACCAGAGAGGAGGTGCACTGTCGAATTTCCCAACATCCTTCAAAACCATTTCTGTGCTTTAGGAAATGGAGGAATGCAGAAGGTCCTCTGAGGAAGGCGATGAGAGTGGAAGGAAGCCATCTAAAACTTCAAAGCTTCGGAGGAAATGAGCCATCTCAGATCAACCATTGATTGTTTTAGATTAAACAAGGATGCTCTGACCAAGAGGAGCATCTAAATCCAGGTAATTACGCCTGTAGCAGGTTAATGAAAACTCAAATCAGGATGAAAAAAATAGCTCTGGAGTACAAACCAGTGAGAAGGTTTGAAATGTAAGCAAGAAAGATAATTTGATTATTTGTAATGGTGACCCTCAAGTGCAGGGGCAACGTCCAATGATAATTATAAGTGATTATGTGGTTGCTGGTAAGCAAAGCCAACCCATGTTCAAATAATTCACACACAAACATCTTCTACTCCTCTGAAAGTAAGTCTCCTCAAAGTCAAAGTACGTGTACTGTATGTCACCATACACGACTCATTTGCTTGTGGGCATATTCCATAAATCCATAATAGAATAATAACCATAATGGAATCAGTGGAAGAGCTCACCAAATGGGGTATCAAACCAGAGTGCAAAAGACACAAATATAGATAGGAAAAAGAATAAGCAATAAATATCAAGAACATGAGATGAAGAGTCCATGAAAGTGAGTGTATAGGTTGTGGGAATAGTTCAGTGATGAGGCAAGTGAAGTTTTGTGAAGTTATCTCCTTTGGTTCAAGAGTCTGATGGTTGAGGGGTAACAATTGTTTCTGGATCTGGTGGTGTGAGTCCTGAGGCTCCTGTTCCGCCTTCCTGATGGCAGCAGCGAGAAGAGAGCGTGTGCTGGACGTTGGGGTCTCTGATGATAGATGCTGATTTCCAGCGACAGCATTTCATGTAGATGTGCTCAATGGTGGGGAGGGCTTTACCTGTGATGGACTGGGCTGTATCCACCACTTTTTGTAGAATTTTCCATTCAAGGCCATTGGTGTTTCCATACCAGGCTGTGATGAGCTAGTCAATACAGTCTCCGCCACACATCTATAGAAATTTGAGATGGCATGCCAAATCTTTGCAAACTCCTAAGGAAGTAGAGATGCTGCCGTGCTTTCTTCGTTATTGCACTTATGTGCTGGACCCAGGCCAGGTCCTCTGAAATATCAACATCAAGGAACTTAAAGTTGCTGACCCTCTCCACCTCTGATCCTCCGATGAGGACTGGCTCATGGACCTTTGGTTTCCTCCTCCTGAAGTCAAGAATCAGCTCCTTTGTCTTGTTGACATTGAGTAAGACATTGTTATTATGGCACCACTCAGCCAGATTTTCAATCTCCCTCCTCAATCTGAGTAAATACATAAGTAGAACATTTTATTGAGAGAGCTGTCTGGAAGCCAGCAGCAGAATGATGGTAGTTCTGGTAGGTTGGTGCTAGAGAAATAAACAAAACTATAGCTGGTTCTGGAAGAAATGCAGACACTGGGGTTAATGATAGTGATCACCGCCACATAAGGTGTGGTAAACCATACATATATGTTGTAACTGGGTTACCTGTCTGGACACGCCCCTCTGTTGACTGCCCCTGTGGCTCCTCCCACAGACCCCTGAATAAAGGCGATTGGGCCTTGGCTCCTCCTCTCAGTCCAGGGGCAGGCACTTAACATGCTGGAGATCACATTTTACTGCGAATAAAACCCTTTCAGTATTTACTCTACTTACAGTCTTTTGGAGTTATTGATGGCACATCATAAGGAGAGCTTACAGTTACATCATTTCCCAACATATGAAGCAGTGGAAATTTTATTCAGTACCTGTTGAATGAAACATCCCATTCTGATGTAGACTGAAAAAGCTGCTATTTCCTATATCACATGGAGTTTCGATCTGATTTTTCAGTTCTGGATATTTATAAGAGAATACTTCAATTTCATCCCTATTTCTCATAGCCCTTAAATTTTTTTTGTCAAAATTCTCTCTATGTCTGCCTCTTCTACTCTCTGGGATAGAGAATTCCACAGAAACAGAATCATCTATGAGAAGGAATTCTGCCTCATCTTTCTGCTGAAAGGGCAATCCCTTATTCTCAAATTATTCTTCCCAAAGCCAGATTTCTACATGAGAGGATCCAGCATTCTCAGCATTTGTCCTATCAAGTTAGAAAAAAAAAGATTGATGGCTTCTTTCGGTCTTTGTTGGATAGTTTCAATTTCATGGGGGATCCAGTTTGGTTTATTTAATCAATGCACCCTACCCTGCCACAGCACACAATTCATGATGCAGTCTATCTTTGTGCAACACTATAATCTGGAGTCTGGGTGCACAAATTACTGAGTTTGAATCAAGACCCTGAAAGCTTCCTTTGCCTCCATCTCTCCTGGCTTGGTATTTTAGCTCTCATCAGGTCAGTAAAACTGATACTTAGTAAATTAAAAAAAAAGTAATTGGTCATGAAAGTATCATTTACTTACTTCTCACCTCTTGGATTTTCATAACTTAATTCCCCATTATTCACTCCAACTTATACGTTATACTATTGGTATTTCTGGTAACTCTGTGTGGTATTTATTTGGGTTTGCCATGAGGTCAAAACAGGTTTAAGATCTCTGAAACTGTACTAAAAATCCATATAGTAGCCTGACGAAGGCTTTTCAACCATGAAACATTAACTTGGGTTAAGTCCCTAGAGATGCTGCCTGACCTGCTGAGTATGTCTGGCATTCTCTGTTTTCAATCCATTGTGTAGAACTGTCAATTGCACATTACATTCATGCCAGCAATCAGAGGCAGAAAAGTGTGGCTGGGCTGCATCTTGAGAATGAACTGGAAAGCTTACTGATTACTGGATATTTTATTGTTGATGGCTGCTGCTGTAGCTAAAGCTCATGGTGGACGGAGTGAAGGGCAGTTCTCAGGTATGGGTAAATTGAATTAATGAGCTATGGAGGGATAACACTGCTATAGAAACCTGCATGTGTGAGAGGGTTCTCGCTTTATGATTCATCAGATCCAATCCAATAAAAATCATTGCCCTTGTGTTTTACATTTATGGAATGAATATTCTTGGCTGTTTCTTGTAGTTCTGGAGGATGTGGCAATATTCCAGCCTTTCAAAATAAAGTCTGCACTAGACTCAATCCCATTGTAAGTCTGAGTCGAGATGGGTGACAGACAGCACATGTTTATCACTGAATTCTGAGTGCAGTAGCAGAGGCCCCAACAATACATGGATGAATTATTATACCAACCTTACTGGAATCTATGGCCTGTAGAAAATAATTACCCCAAATTACTTCACTTTGGTTTCCAATTTTTAATGATCTGTAGGGGTATAACATGTGTTAATGAAATTAATGTTTTTCATTTCTATTTTTAAATTATTTACATAAATGTTATTCTCTTAGATATATCTAAATGCGCAGAACACTAAAATGTGTTAAAGCAGACAGATAAGTTTCAGCCTCTGACTTTTCCCTGCCAAAGCCTGGCAGCGTTACTAGGTGATGGGACCACTCAAGGCCAACTCACCCATTAAGGATCCATTGCTGACATTGGGGTGCGGATAAATAGTGTGGATAGTTCTCCATCTGCAACAGTGGAATGTGAGCCTGGGAGGTTTGCTGGGGTTGAATACGTATGGTGGGCTGTGACCAGCAGACTTATGATATTTCTTACTTGCATCACTTAGAAATCTATGGCTGTAACAATGGTGTAACTGGTAGTGAACAGGTTCAAACCTGTCTTCTCTTGTCATGTCCTGTCTTCCTCCCACATCACAAAGACATGCCAGTTGCTAGGTTAGTTGGCCACTGTAAATTGTCCCTAGGATGTAGGTGGGGATGTGGGGTTGCTTGAATCATCAGGAGAATAAATTACAAGGAAAATCAGTGGGGAATGGGATTGCTTTCTGAGCCAGAATAGGCTTGAGGGGCTACAATTACCTTTTTTTGGGTTGTATGGTCACCTGTACCTGTTGCATGCATACAGTAGGTAGTTAAATATTTTGTGTGGCATGTTGCTGAAGGTTTGAGTTGGTGATTTGACATTGAAAGAAGTTTGGCATCTGAGATCTGCTCAAATGCCCACGTCCTTTATCAGACTGGGAAGTGAGCAGACACACACAAATTAAACGCAGATTCAGAATGTATACGCAGGTGGGTTGAATTAAGAGAGAGAGAGGGAGAGAAAAAGAGACAGAAAGAGAAATTAAGAAAATCACAGCTAAAATGTTTTAGTAATAGATGCATCACTCTCTGGTTTTGGAGGGGGGCTACTGCACAGATTCAAATTAAGCTGCAGGGAGCTGAAAACCTAGTCAGCTCCATCATGGACACTAGCCTCCGTAGTATCCAGGATGTCGTCAAGGAGCAGTGCCTCAAAAAGACGCTGTCCGTCTTTAAGGATCCCCATCACCCAGAACATGCTCTCTTCTCATTGTTACCATCAGGAAGGAGGTACAGAAGCCTGAAGGCACACACTCAATGATTCAGAAACATCTTCTTCCCCTTTGCCATCTGATTTCTGAATGGATATTGAAGCCACGAACACTAGCTCATTACCTTTTTTACTTCTATTTTTGCACTACTTATTTAATTTAACTATTATATGTATTATATATATGTATGTATATATACTTGCTGTAATCCACAGTTTTTTCTCTTTATCATCATATATAGCATCATGCTGCTGCTGCAAAGTCAACAAAATTCACGACATATACTGGTGATATTAAACCTGATTCTGAATAAGAATATTCATGTGCAATTGTGAATTTCTTGCCTATTCAGTTTCTAAAGTTAGCTACACATTGTTAAAGTGATACTCAGACTGACATGGACATGATTAAGCTCTCAGAGTTGAGTTTAATTCATAACTTTGATACATCCCCACCGACTCCACATTGAATGCATTCAGTTATGAGATGTCCTTTCTCATAATGCTAGAATGACCTGATTTAGTTATCGGCTTTGGGATGTTAGTATAAAATTGTGCAGCCTCCAAGTGGTAGAACTTGCTTCAATTTTTCCTCATAAATAATGGAAACTGTTGTCACGATTCGCCATTATTTTGACTGAAAGTTCTAGTTCATTATAATCTATAACCAAATATGGGCATCATTAGCTCCTTGGCAACAACAGGGAGATAATCCCCTCTTGATGAAGAGGATAGGTGAAAAGTCACAGGGTCCTAGAGTGGTACATGAGAGAAATGAACCTTTCTGCCTCTCACATTCATGCTGACTTTTTGTCTAAGTACATTAATCCCATTTATCCTGTTAGGTCCACACACACAGATGCTCAGAGTAGGAAACTCCTTATTGTAAAGAATTAGTGAAAGCTAATGTGACAGAGGCAGAAGTCAGAGAACAGTATTGAAATAGAAATTTAGAGATGCAGAGTACAGTACTGTGCAAAAATCCTAGGCACATATTTATATAGCTTGGGTGCCTAAGACTTTTGCACAATACTGTAATAATTTTATGGATTGCACTGTACTGCTGCCCCAAAAAAGCAAATTTCATGACACATGTCAGTGATGATAAACCTGATACTGATATGTGTCTCTATTGTAGACTGAGAGTGGGAAGGGGGCAGAGAGAGGGGAATCATGGTTGGGAAAAGGTGAAGGGAGAGGGAAGGGAGTGGGAAGCACCAGAGAGAGATTCTGTAATGATCAATAAAACAGTTGATTGGAATCAAATGATCTTGATAGGTGTCTCAGAGCTGGGTGTGTCTGCACCCACACCACCCCTTCCCCACCTTTCCTTCTCTTGAACCTGTCCTACACCCCAGCTGCAGTGCTCCACCCTAGCCATTTCCAATATCCTCTGCTCCTGCCAGATTATCAGACTCTCTCCCTGCTCCACATTGACAAATACAGTACTGTAAAAAAAGTCTTGGGCACCCTAGCTATTCTGTATATAGTTGCTGAGGACTTTTGCACAGTATTGTATATAGAGGAAATTTTTGTGGATTGTAGGATAAAGGCAGCATACAAGAAATCAAGCCGTGATGATCCTGAACTGAAGAATGCTTTTACAGCTTTTAAGGATAAGGATTTGCTGTTTGCTTTTGTAAACAATGAAGATGGTAAGCAGGGTTTTGGTTGACTGCAAAAATCAATGATCAAGAAAGTGATGGCAAATTGGGAGGGCTTGCAAATGTGCAGTGATCTTTATGTTCCAGATGCTTTGCAATTCATTCTACAATAAGCTTATAAATAGCACCGTTTCTATGGCACCCACTCTGAGAATGTTGCTGCAGAATGGCTTTTTCGGTAGGAATCCTGGAACCTATAGACCTTCTCAACAAACGTGGTTGCAATCAGGAGCTCGTTATGCATTAACTTACCAATATGTTTCATTGCTGTAAACTCTCTTTAAACAGCCACAACATCTGTGTTTGTTCAAAATATTGGCATTTGAAGTTAGTGACTGCTACCATTTAGATATGTGCATAATGAGGGCAAAACAGGGAATCATAAGGACAAGATCCAAGGTTAAAATTTACCCACAATATAGGTATTACCAAAACATTGTAATCAACCTGTCAAGCAAAATGAAAAGTTGTCCTCCAGGAGTCAAATGGATAATCAGTGAATAAATAATTAAGGGTGTCTTCTTCGATGACAGAATAATAGATAAAAAGGCTCAGGACTTTCAACTATCAACACTGTCATAATCAAAGTTAGCGCACCTCAGAGATGTGTGCTTAGCCCACTGCTCTACTATCTCTACACCCATGACTGTGTGGCTGGGCACAGCTCAAATGCCATCTATAAATTTGCTGATGATGCAACTATCGTTGGCAGAATTTCAGATGGTGATGAGAGGGCGTACAGGAGCAAGACAGGAGCTTGTTTAGCGTCCCAGCAATAACATTGCACTCAACATCAGTTGAGAACTGGTTGTGGACTTCAGAAAGAGTAAGAAGAGGGAACACACACCAGTCCTCACAGAAGTGGGAAGAGTGAGCAATTTCAAGTTCCAGGTTGTCGATATCTCTCAGGATCTATCCTGAGTGCAGCTACAAACAAGGCATGACAGCAGCTGTATTTCATTTGGACTTTCAGGAAATCTGGCATGTCACCAAAGATGCTCACAAATTTCTACAGGCGTATTATGGAAAGCATTCTAACTGGCTGCATCACCATCTGGTATGGAGGGTCTACTGCACAGGATCGAAAGAAGCTGCAGAGAGTTGTAAACATAGTCAGCACCATCGTGGGCACTAGCCTCCATAGTATCCAGGAAGTCTTCAAGGAGCAATGCCTCAAAAAGGTGGCACCCATCATTCAGAACCTCCACCGCGCAGGACATGTCTTCTTCCCATTGTTACCTTCAGGAAGGAGGTACAGAAGCTTAAAGGCACACACTCAATGATTCAGGAACAGCTTCTTCCCCTCTGACATTCGATTTCTAAATGGACATTGAACCCATGAACACTACCTCACTACTTTTTTAAGTTTTATTTTTGCACTATTTTTTAAATTTAACTAATATGAAAATGTGAATTACTGTAAATACATGTATTATTATTTTCTATTATTATAAATAGCACTCTACTGCTGCCACAAAGACGGCAAATTTTGTGACATATGTGGGATGTATATGTCATGAAATTTGCTGTCTTTGCAGCAGCGGTAAAATGCTATACATAATAATACAAAATAATAATGCATATACTTAGCGTAATTTACATTTTTATATGAAATAGTTAAATTAAATGCTCACCTCTCCTCACTACTGGACAAAATGTGCTGTAGAGTCGTGGTCAGCTATGGGATAAAGTGGGGAATGTGGTGAAGGATGAGTGGATGGTGTCCAAATCAGGAAGTGATTGTAGGGAATAAACTATATAACTGGTGTAGAAATCTCACTTCTGGAAACTGAATCCTTTGCAATGAGATGTATAAGACCATTAGACCATAAGATAAAAGAGTAGGATTAGGCCATTTGGCCCATCAAGTCTACTCTCCCATTTCATCATGGCTGATCCAATTTTCCTCCCAGCCCAAACTCCTGCCTTCTCCCTGTATCCCTTCATGCCCTGACCAATAAAGAATCTATCAACCTCTGCCTTAAATATGCTTAAAGACTTGGCATCCACAGCTGTGTGCAGCAAAGAATTCCACAGATTCACCACTCTCTGACTAAAGAAGTTCCTCCTCATCTCCTTTCTAAAAGGACGCCCTTCTATCCTGAGACTGTATCCTCTAGTAATATACTCTCCCACCACAGGAACATCCTCTCTACATCAACTCTATCTATCAAGGCCTTTCACCATTCCATAGGTTTCAATGAGGACACCTCTCATTCTTATGAATTCTAGGACCAGAGCTATCAAATACTCTTCATATGGCAAGTCATTCAATCCAGGAATCACTTTTGTGAACCTCCGTTGGATGCTGTCCAGTTTCAGCACATCCTGTCTAAGATAAGGGGCCCAAACCTGCTCACAATATTCCAAGTGGGGCCTCACCAGCACTGTATAAAGTTTCATCATTACATCCTTGCTTTTATATTCTAGACTTCTTGAAATGAAGGGTAACATTGCATTTGCCTTCCTCACCACAGACTCAACCTGCAAATTAACCTTTAGGAAATCCTGCACAAGGACTCCCAAGTCCCTTTGTGTCTCAGTTTTTTTGCATTTTCTCCCCATGTAGAAAATAGCAAACCCTTACATTCCTTCTGCCAAAGTGCATGACCATACATTTCCTGACACTGTATTCCATCTATCATTTCTTTGTCCATTCTCCTAATCTGTCTAAGTCCTCCTGTAGCCTCTCTGCTTCGTCAAAGTGACCTGCCCCTCCACCTATCTTCATATCCTCTGCAAACCTTGCAACAAAGCCATCAATTCCATCATCCAAATCATTGACATATAAAGTGAAAAGAATTGGACCCAACTATGGGGTGTACACCTTCTGGTCCAGGTGACTTATCTGCCTTCAGACCATTCAGTTTCCCAAGCACCTTCTCTCTCGTTATGGTACTTTCACACACTCCATGACCCCTGACACCTGGAACTTCCACCATACTGCTAGTGCCTTCCCTAGTGAAGACCGATGCAACATACTTATTCAGTTCATCTGCCATTTCATTGTCCCCCATTACTACTTCTCCAGCATTGTTTTCCAGCAGTCCGGTATCCACTCTTGCCTCTCTTTTACACCTTATGCATCTGAAGAAACTTTTGGCATTCTCATTAATATTATTGGCGAGCTTACTTTTGTATTCCTTCTCTTTACCTTCTTAATGTCATTTTTAGTTGCCGTCTGTTGGTTTTTAAAAGCTTCACAATCCTCTAACTTCCCACTAGTCTTTGCTTTATGATGTGCCCTCTCTCTGGCTTTTATGTTGACTTTGACTTCTCTTGTTGTGTCATCTAGCTTTTAGAATACTTCTCCACTTTGGGATGTATATATCCTGTGCCTACAAATTGTTTCCAGAAATTCCAGCCATTTTTGCTCTGCCATCATCCCTGTCAGTGTTCTTTTCTCATCAATTCTGGCCAACTCCTCTCTCATGCCTCTGTAACTCCCTTTACTTCACTGTAATACTGATACTTCTGATTTTAGCTTCCCCTCCTCAAATTTCAGGGTGAATTTGATCATATATGGTGGCAGGGAAAAGTGATGGACGACTCTGACACCATCCTCAACGATAGGATATGACGAAGGGCCTTGAACCGAAAACATTAAATCAGTTTCTCTTTCCATGGATACTACATGATCTGAGTATTTCTAGAAATTTCCTTTTTTGAATCATTCTCTGAAGTGTTTTAGTACAATTCTGGCTATAATGGATGTTCCTTCAGATTATAGGCCCTTTGAGATTCATCGTTCTTCCAATTATGGCACATTTCATAGGAGGTGTTACAGTACTTGCTCTTTGAACAGATGCAGAAACTTTTTATTTAATAGCTTTGTGTATCGAGACAAGAAGCAATAATAGCAACCAGAAATCAAACAATTCATGATACGAAGTAAGTGGGTCCTCCCCCGTTTGTTCTGTTAAAAATGGAACTTTGGAGGAGTGAAATACCAGTTATTTTGGAACCTCTTTCAAAAAAAAAATAGTAATTTCAATGTTAAATGGAGCTGAGTTAGGAAACAGATTTATGTAGTTTGGGGATTTTCCTCTAATGATTTGTATTTTAGAAAGCTTCCAAAATGCTTAAACATAAGCTCATATTACATATGAGCAGAGGCCATATGAGGATACAAGTGTATGCCCTAAAGATTGTCTGTTTTGATTTTACATGACCAGTGGTGTCTCTGAAACAACTGAGCTTTACCATGAAGGATGTTAACACTGCAGCTTGGCCCACGATAGCTTAAAGCCACTCTTCACATCATGAAGCCTATAATAGTAAAGTTGAATTCATCATAGCTTCATATATAGAACATTTGGAGCTGGTCAGACAATCATGGGAGACCATTGTGTGGTTTTTTTGTCACCATAACGTAGGAAAGATGTGGAGACTTTGGAGAGGGTGCAAAAAGTTTCATCAGGATGCTGTCTGGATTAGAGAGTATTTATCATAAGGGGAGATTGGGCAAACTTACATGGGAGGCTAACAGTCAACTTGGTAGAAATATATAAAAATTTGAGAAGCATTGATGGACTGGATTATCAGAGTCTGGAAATGTCAAATACCATAGGATTTAGTTTTAAGGTGAGAGGTAGAAAGTTTAAGGAAGTAGTATCCAGGACGTCTTCAAGGAGTGATGCCTCAAAAAAGCGACATCCATCATTAAGGACCCCCATCACCCATGTCATGCCTTGTTCTCATTGCTACCATCAGGAAGGAGGTACAGAAGCCTGAAGGCACACGCACAGTGATTCAGGAACAGCTTCTTCCCATCTGCCATCAGATTTCTGAACAGACATTGAACTCATGAACACTACCTCACAACTTGCTTATTTCTATTTTTGCACTACTTATCTAATTTAACTATTTACTGTAATTCACTTTTTTCTATTCTCATGTACTGCATTTTGCATTGTACTGGTGTTGCAAATATAACAAATTTCATGACACATGTCAATGATATTAAACCTGACCCTGATTCTGACAAGTAAGACCTTTTCCCAGAGAGTGGTTGATATTTGGAATTCATGAGATGATGGATTAAAGTACAATTACCATGTTTAAATAGCATTCAAAGCAGACTCTTAAATAGGCAAGTCTTAAAAGAATACAGCCCTAATGCAAGTAAGTGGAATTAGTGTATATGTATGAAAAGGTTGGCATGGAATTGATGGGTCAAAGTGTCTGTTTCTTTGTTTTACAACCCTGATTCTGTGAATCTAAGAACCTCTAATTGAGAGTCACTGATGTAAATTAAAAAACAGGGTAATTAATTGATACTCAGCAAGTTTCCGCAGACAGTGACAGTAAGGCATCCTAGATATATATATATATGTGTGTGTGTGTGCCTAAGACTTTTGCACAGTACTGTACTCCAAGTGTGACCTAACAAACTCAGATCATCATCAGTAACTTATTTACTTACTGCCCGTTATGCTGCTGGCACTTAAGGCAGAAACGAAGGTCCAAATGTACAGAAGGTTTCTTCATTGCTGTTTCCGTAATAATTGTTTTTTGATCTGTTTTTTGATCAGTCAGGGTTGCTAATGTTGAGCTGAATCCCCGAACCTGCAGGACCGGTGAACCAATCTTACTCTGGCCTTTACCCTTTGACCTATTTGGCATGGGTGACCCTACCAAGCACCAAAGCACAAGGCCCTGACTCCAGCCAACATAGCTCTCCAGGTCATTGAGACACACAGGTTTGAAACCCCACAACAAGTTTTATAGATTATGAGGACACTCAGTCCTCGTTTATTGTCATTTAGAAATGCATGCATTAAGAAATGATACAATGTTCTTCCAGTATGATATCACAGAAATACAGGACAGACCAAGACTAAAACTGACAAAAACCACATAATTATAACATATAGTTAAAACAGTGCAAAGCAATACCATAATTTGATAAAGAGCAGACCATGAGCATAGTAAAAAAAAGTCTCAAAGTCCCGATAGCCCCAACATCTCACGTAGAAGGTAGAAAGGAGAAACTCTTCCTGCCATGAGCCTCCAGCACCGCAAACTTGCCGATGCAGCATCCTGGAAGCACCCGACCACAGCTGACTCTGAGTCCGTCTGAAAACTTCGAGCCTCCGACCAGTCCTCTGACACTGAGCACCGAGCACCATCTCTGCCGAGTGCTTCGACTCTGCCCCGGACGCCGAGTGACAAGCAAAGCCGGGGACTCAGGGCCTTCCCTTCCAGAGATTTCAGATCACACAGTAGCAGTGGCAGCGAAACAGGCATTTCAGAAGTTTCACCAGATGTTCCTCCGTGCTCTCACGTCTGTCTCCATCAAATCAGAATTGTGCACGGCACCCTACTTGACAGATAACAGCTATTCATCACTGGAGTGACCGCTGTGCGCTGCGTCGCGCCACCATCTTCTCCTCTCTGGTTTGTGGTCCTCTTGGAGGTATCATGAATTGGTCATCATAAATTTTCTCTCTTTATTTACACTTATATAGGTGGTAGTGAATTGCCTTCCTGTATTGCAGCTGCCTGTGTGATGGAGTACTCCCACAACTTTGTTAAGTATTTCCAGTACTTGAAGATACAATAAAGAAACATATTTCTATTTCAGAATGATGTGCAATTTCTTGACTTCAACAGCTTGAAAAAAAATTACCTTCATAAAAAAACCCATAAATTCGAAAAATTCCATCAGTTATTTAAAGCCTTGACTATTATATCAAGACAATATCACGAATCCCAAAATGGTTGAAAGAGTCACTGTTAATCAAATTGTCAAGGCTTTGCTAAGAAAACAAAATAAGTTCACTGTTCTTTTCCGTCAAGAAAGAAAGCCGCAGCTGCACCCATATAAATGGTTCATAATGGCAAAGGAACAGTTGTAAATAATTTAACTACAAATTTTCTCTGTGCCTTCAATCTTCTGCAGGTTTCATTAGTCTTTTAACATAATAAATCAAAATATATAACCTCATGACAGGAAGGCACAGACTGAGAGTGAATGAACAGTGGAAAGGTCACATGCTCTGTTCGTTCTGATTGTGAGGTCTGTGATCCATGCTGATTTGCTCAGAATCTATTGATGTGATTGGAAGCATTAAATTGTCCACCAGTGAAAGTCCAGGTACTCGCGACTGAGTTTAGGGCATTGAAAGATTCAAAGCTACTGAATTGTACAGATAACTATCTTATTGACAAATATATACATCTTAAATAGCTTGCTTTAATTTCAGCATTAAAAATTTTGTTGCTATGGAGCAGATTGGACATCTTTTGAAAGGTACCTAATGAACGGTTGATGAAAAGGGCATTTGAATATCAAAAGCTCAAAGTTCGAAGTACATTAATTATCAAAGTATATATACATTGTATAACTTTGAGATTCATCTCTTAATAGATAGCCACATAGAAACCCAAAAGAACCCATTAAAGAAAGACTGTCAAACACCCAATGTGTAGGGAGAAAAAGAAACAAATCATTTAAACAATAAATGCCAGCAAATAGCCTTCTGAACTGAAGTCCACAGACAGTGTGTCCACAAAACCCAGGACCTGGCATGAAATTCATGATGTACTGGACAGGAGCAATACCTGCATACACGTGCTTCTGAGACTTGAACTTCCTGTAATAGAAATAGCAAGGTACTGGAAATTTTCTACCAGTGATAACTCTGCTGAATACTTCAAATTGAGTAGAAGGATAAGAACCAGGTGTCAGTCTCTTCTTCCAGACCAACCTGCCAAGTACTGGGGCTCTACTTACGCTTGCCAATATTGGGCAGGCTGCATTATTTGCAATCCAGACACTAGCCATCCAAAACAGACATTCGTTTGTGCGTCCTGTCACAGGAACAGATTGAATTCAAATTCAACTTTGATTTTCAATGTCATATGTACTATGGAGAGCACGCTAGCCGGTTGTAACACCATTTGGTATTGGTGGGGGGGAAGGGGGTGGCTACTGCACAGGATCGAAGTAAGCTGCAGAGAGTTGTAAACTGTGTCAGCTCCATCATGGGCACCAGCATCCGTATTATCCAGGACAGTAGGGGGAGGAGAGAGAAGCAGTGCGCTGCGCGTGCTCAGCCCTCCGGTGGAAAATGATATCGTATCCGTTAAATAGGGGCCGTGAACAATTCTGATTTGACGGAGATGGATGTGAAAGCACAGAGGAACATCTGGAAAAATTTCTGAAACGCTCGTTCGCTGCTGTCGTTACTACGTGATCCGGAGTCTTTCGGAGGGTAGGCCTCAAAATCCCCAGCTTTGCCTGCTGTTGGTGACCGAGATGGAGGCTGAATTATTCAGATAGAGATGGCGCTCAGTACTCGGAGTCGGAGAGCTGATCAGAGCTCGAAGTTTTCGGATGACTCAGATACCGTGGTCGGGTATGGCGGGGAGAGTTTTTCTTCCTTCTCCCGTCTGCGTGAGATGTGGGACATTTGAGATACTTTGAACTTTTACTGTGCTCATGGACTTCTTCATCAAGTTATGGTATTGTTGCACTGTTGTAACTATATGTTATAATGATGTGGTTTTGTTAGTTTTTTTCGATCTTGGTCTGTCCTGTGTTTTGTGATATCACGCCGGAGGAAATATTGTATCATTTCTTAATGCATGCATTACTAAATGACAATAAAAGAGGACTGCGTGTCTTCATAATCTAATCTTCAAAGAGCAGTGCCTCAAAAAGGTGATGTCCATCATTAAGGATCCCCATCACCCAGAATATGCCCTCTTCTCATTGCTATCATCAGGAAGGAGGTACAGAAGCCTGAAGGCACACGCTCAATGATTCAAAAACAGCTTCTTACTCTCTTCCATCCAATTTCTGAATGGACATTGAACCCATCAACACTACCTCACTACTTTATTATTTCAATTGTTTGCACTGTTTATTTAAATTAACTATTTAATATATGCATACTTACTGTAATTCACAGTTTTTCTCTATTATTATGAATTGCATTGCACTGCTGCTGCAAAGTTAACAAATTTCATGACATCTGCCAGTGAACTCAAACCTAATTCTGATTCTGAATCAGATGCACAAATATCAGTATGGAGAGGTACAATTGGCATTGCAGGTTCATAGCATCATAAAGCCAGTATTCACAAGAAAGATATAAATCAAGCATAAATTATACACAATCTTTACAACAAAGAGCAGAAATAGACTCAAAAAGACGAGGTCCATCTAGGTTCAAAGTAACCAAAGCAGTCATGCTGTTAATGTACTCCAGTGAGTAGGGTTGTGCTGGTTGGTTCAAGAACTGAATGGTTGAGAGGAAGTAGCTGTTCCTCAGACTGGTGCTTCAGGCTTACTAGGTGGACAAGGAAAAATGTAATCAAAACATCCTTGTATAAATGCTTATTTCCACTGAATCCTTGGAACTTCAGGCCCATGATTGCATAAAATAATGGAGGAGCATTCGGGATGGTGTTGAGAGTCCTGAGTCCATGATTTGGCAA
The DNA here is from genome assembly GCF_030028105.1 of Mobula birostris. Taxonomy (NCBI): domain Eukaryota; kingdom Metazoa; phylum Chordata; class Chondrichthyes; order Myliobatiformes; family Myliobatidae; genus Mobula; species Mobula birostris. Next base: position 54,978,001 of record NC_092390.1, on the reverse strand, counting down.
TATGCAGAGGCCGTATGAAAATGGTAGAAGGAGACCATTAACAATGTTAATAGAGCTCTGACCAGCAGCCAATCCGGACTTTGGAAGTTTGGAGAGGAGGGACTTCAATCAGGTCCACTGCCCGAGGGTAAAAGGCAGGAGCAGTTCACAGCAGTGTAATGGAGTTTTGACCAGCCACCAGTCAGCACTTGGGATTAATTAGTAAGAGCAAATTAAAGGAAGACAAGGAGCAAGCGTAGTGGCCATTGTCTGAGTGGACGTAGAGTGGGGATCTCAAGGCTTTAGCTCTTCGAGGCTTCTGCGAAGAGAGGCTACACTCAGAGAAAGCAAAGATGAAGTTTTTTTCCTTCTGTTCTTTAAATCTGCTCAACTAGGCAGAGATGACATGCAGGAGAGTGCAATGCTCCTCTTGTGGGATGTGGGAAGTCAGGGAGACCTCCAGTATCCTTGACAACTACAACTGCGAGAAGTGCATCCAGCTGCAGCTTATGACAATCCGTGTCAAGGAGTCGGAGCTGGAACTGGATGAACTCTGGATCATTCGGAAGGCTGAAGGGGTGATAGATAGGAAGTTGCATCCAAGGTGCAGGACCCAGGAAACTGGGTGACAGTCAGGTAGGGAAAAGGGTTTAAAGAGCCAGTGCAGAGTACCCCAGTGGCCATCCCCCTCAACAACAGGTATATCACTTTGGATATTTCGGTGGGAGGAGTGGGAAATGACCTAACAGAGGAAAGTCACAGTGTTCGGGTCTCTGGCACTAAGTCTGCCTCTGTGACTCAGACAGGAAAAGGGAAGAAGAGGCACGCTGTGGTGATAGGGGATTCGTTAGTTAGGGGAACGGACAGGAGGTTCTGTGGGCAAGAATGAGATTCCTGGATGGTATGTTGCCCCTTGGGTGCCAGGGTCTGGGATACCTCAGACTGACTCTTCAGCATTCTTAAATGGGAGGGTGAAAGCCAGAAGTCGTGGTCTATGTAGGTAGCAATGACATAGGTAAGACGAGTGATGAGGTTCTGCATTGGGAGGTTAGGGAGTTAGGAGCCAAGATAAAGGGCAGGACTTCCAGAGCTGTGATATCAGGATTGCTACATGCGCCACGTTCTCGTGAGGCTAGAACGAGAAAGATTATATAGTTTAATACGTGGCTAAGGACTTGGTGTAGGAGAGAGAGCATAGGATTATTGGATCATTGGTCTCTCTTCCAGGGAAGGTGGGACCTGTGCAGATGGGACAGTTTGCACCTGAGCTGGAGGGGGACTAACATCCTATCAGGAAGGTTTGTTAATGGTGCATGGTGTGGTTTAAACTAGAGTTGTAGGGGTTGGGAAACAGGGTGCCAGAACAGTTAGTGGAGAGGTTGTGGAGGCAGATGTTGGTAAAACCTCAGACAAAGTTAGGAATCAAAAGGTTGAGCATGGTGTGACAAAATCAAAAAGGGTGAATCCAGGACTGAAGGTGTTGTATGTGAATGCATGCAGTATATGGAATAAGGTAGATGAACTTGCAGCATGTTTGCAGATTGGAAGATATGATGACGTTGGCATCACTGAATCATGGTTGAAAGATTATAGCTGGGAGCTCAATGTCCAAGAATACACATTGTATCGGAAGGATAGGCAGGAAGATGATGAAGGCAGCATTGCTCTGTTGATAAAAAATGAAACCGAATCATTAGAAAGAGGTGACATAGGTTTAAAGGTGTTGAATCATTGTGGATAGAGCTAAGCAACTGCAAGGGTAAAAAGATCCTGATGGGAGTTGTATACAGAGTTCCAAACATTAGTAAGGATATTGCCTACAAATTACAACAGGAAATAGAAAATGCATGTCAAAAGGGCAATATTACAATAGTCATGGAGGACTTCAATATGCAGGTGGACTGGGAAAGTCAGGTTGGTGCTGGATAACGGGAGGGGGAATTTCTGGAGTACCTGTGAGAAGGCCTTTTAGAGCAGCTCACGAGAGGATCAGCAATGAACCAGAGAGCTTAAGGTAAAAGAAGCCTTAGGGGAAAATGATCATAATATGATTGAATTCGCCCTGAAATTTGAGAAGGAGAAGCTGAAGGCAGATGTATCAGTATTACAGTGGAGCAAAGAGAGTTACAGAGGCACGAGAGAGGAATTGGCTGGAATTGATTGGAAAAGAACGCTGACAGGGATGATGGCAGAGCAGCAATAGCTGGAATTTCTGGAAGCAAATCAGAAGGCACAAGATATATACATCACAAACAGGAAGCAGTGTTCTAAAGGTAAGATGGCACAACCATGACTAACGAGAGAAGTCAAAGTTAATGTAAAATCCAAAGAGAGGGCACATAATAGAACAAAGATTAATCGGAAGTTAGAGGATAGGGAAGCTTTTAAAAACCAATAGACAGCAATTAAAAATGTCAGTAAGAAGGTAAAGATAGAATGCAAAAGTAAGCAAGCCAATCATATAAATGAGGATACCAAAAGTTTCTTCAGATACATGAAGTGTAAAAGAGAGTTGAGAGTGGATATCGGATCACTGGCAAGTAATGCTGGAGAGGTAGTAATGGGGGACAATGAAATAGTGGATAAACTGAATAAGTAATTTGTATCACTCTTCACTGTGGAAGAGACTAGCCATTTGGTAGATGTTCCAGGTGTCGGGGGGCATCAAGTATGTGAAGTTACCATAACTAGAGAGAAGATTCGTGGGAAACTGTAAGGTCTGAAGGTAAATAAGTCACCTGAACCAGATGGTGTATGCCCCAGAGTTCTGAAAGAGGTGGCTGAAGAGATCATAGAACATAGAACATAGAATAATACAGCACAGTACAGGCCCTTCGGCCCACAATGTTGTGCCGACCCTCAAACCCTGCCTCCCATATAAGCCCCCACCTTAGATTCCTCCATATACCTGTCTAGTTGTCTCTTAAACTTCACTAGTGTATCTGCCTCCACCACTGACTCAGGCAGTGCATTCCACGCACCAACCACTCTCTGAGTAAAAAACCTTCCTCTAATATCCCCCTTGAACTTCCCATCCCTTACCTTAAAGCCATGCCCTCTTGTATTGAGCAGTGGTGCCCTGGGGAAGAGGCGCTGGCTATCCACTCTATCTATTCCTCTTATTATTATGTACACCTCTATCATGTCTCCTCTCATCCTCCTTCTCTCCAAAGAGTAAAGCCCTAGCTCCCTTAATCTCTGATCATAATGCATACTTTCTAAACCAGGCAGCATCCTGGTAAATCTCCTCTGTACCCTTTCCAATGCTTCCACATCCTTCCTATAGTGAGGTGACCAGAAATGGACACAGTACTCCAAGTGTGGCCTAACCAGAGTTTTATAGAGCTGCATCATTACATCGCGACTCTTAAACTCTATCCCTCAACTTATGAAAGCTAACACCCCATAAGCTTTCTTAACTACCCTATCCACCTGTGAGGCAACTTTCAGGGATCTGTGGACATGTACCCCGAGATCCCTCTGCTCCTCCACATTACCAAGTATCCTGCCATTTACTTTGTACTCTGCCTTGGAATTTGTCCTTCCAAAGTGTACCGCCTCACACTTCTCCGGGTTGAACTCTATCTGCCACTTCTCAGCCCACTTCTGCATCCTATCAATGTCTCTCTGCAATCTTTGACAATCCTCTACACTATCTACAACACCACCAACCTTTGTGTTGTCTGCAAACTTGCCAACCCACCCTTCTACCCCCACATCCGGGTTGTTAATAAAAATCACGAAAAGTAGAGGTCCCAGAACAGATCCTTGTGGGACACCACTAGTCACAATCCTCCAATCTGAATGTACTCCCTCCACCACCACCCTCTGCCTTCTGCAGGCAAGCCAATTCTGAATCCACCTGGCCAAACTTCCCTGGATCCCATGCCTTCTAACTTTCTGAATAAGCCTACCATGTGGAACCTTGTCAAATGCCTTACTAAAATCCATATCGATCACATCCACTGCACTACCCTCATCTATATGCCTAGTCACCTCCTCAAAGAACTCTATCAGGCTTGTTAGACACGATCTGCCCTTCACAAAGCCATGCTGACTGTCCCTGATCTGACCATGATTCTCTAAATGCCTATAGATCCTATCTCTAAGAATCTTTTCCAACAGCTTTCCCACCACAGACGTAAGGTTCACGGGTCTATAATTACCCAGACTATCCCTACTACCTTTTTTGAACAAGGGAAGAACATTCGCCTCCCTCCAATCCTCCGGTACCATTCCCGTGGACAACGAGGACATAAAGATCCTAGCCAGAGGCTCAGCAATCTCTTCTCTCGCCTCGAGGAGCAGCCTGGGGAATATTCCGTCAGGCCCCGGGGACTTATCTGTCCTAATGTATTTTAACAACTCCAACACCTCCTCTCCCTTAATATCAACATGCTCCAGAACATCAACCTCACTCATATTGTCCTCACCGTCATCAAGTTCCCTCTCATTGGTGAATACCAAAGAGAAGTATTCATTGAGGACCTCGCTCACTTCCACAGCCTCCAGGCACATCTTCCCACCTTTATCTTTAATCGGTCCTACCTTCACTCCTGTCATCCTTTTTTTCTTCACATAATTGAAGAATGCCTTGGGGTTTTCCTTTACCCTACTCGCCAAGGCCTTCTCATGCCCTCTTCTTGCTCTTCTCAGCCCCTTCTTAAGCTCCTTTCTTGCTTCCCTATATTCCTCAATAGACCCATCTGATCCTTGCTTCCTAAACATCATTTATGCTGCTTTCTTCCACCTGACTAGATTTTCCACCTCACTTGTCACCCATGGTTCCTTCACCCTGCCATTCTTTATCTTCCTCACCGGGACAAATTTATCCCTTACATCCCGCAAGAGATCTCTAAACATCGACCACATGTCCATGGTACATTTCCCTGCGAAAAACATCATCCCAATTCACACCCGCAAGTTCTAGCCTTATAGCCTCATAATTTGCCTTTCCCCAATTAAAAATTTTCCTGTCCTCTTTGATTCTATCCTTTTCCATGATAATTATAAAGGCCAGGGAGCGGTGGTCACTGTCCCCCAGATGCTCACCCACTGAGAGATCTGTGACCTGACCCGGTTCATTACCTAGTACTAGATCTAGTATGGCATTCCCCCTGGTCGGCCTGTCCACATACTGTGACAGGAATCCATCCTGGACACACTTAACAAACTCCGCCCCATCTAAACCCTTGGAACTAATCAGGTGCCAATCAATATTAGGGAAGTTAAAGTCACCCATGATAACAACCCTGTTCTTTTTGCATCTTTCCAAAATCTGCCTCCCAATCTACTCCTCTGTATCTCTGCTGCTACCGCGGGGCCTATAGAATACCCCCAGTAGAGTAACTGCTCCCTTCCTGTTCCTGACTTCCACCCATATTGACTCAAAAGAGGATCCTGCTACATTACCCACCCTTTCTGTAGCTGTAATAGTATCCCTGACCAGTAATGCCACCCCTCCTCCCCTTTTTCCGCCCTCTCTATCCCTTTTAAAGCACTGAAATCCAGGAATATTGAGAATCATGGAGGTATTAGTAATGATCTTTCAAGAATCATAGATTCTGGATTGGTTTTGGAAGACTGGAATATTGCAAATGTCACTCCACTCTTCCAAAAGGAAGAGAAGCAGAAGAAAGGAAACCATAGGCCAGTTAATCCGACCTCAGTGGTTGGGAAGATATTGGAGTCAATTATTGAGGATGTGGTCTCAGGGTACTTGGAGGCACATAATAAAGTAGGCTGGAGTCAACATAGTTTCCTCAATGGAAAATCTTTCCTGACAAGTCTGTTGTAATTCTTTGAAGAAGTAACAAGCAGAATAGACAAAGGAGAATCAGTTGATGTTGTATACTTGGATTTTCAGAACAAGGTGCCTAAGATGTTACGAGCCCATGGTATTACAGGAAAGATTCTAGCAGGGATAAAGCAGTGGCTGATTGGTAAGGAAGCAAAGAGTTGTAATAAAGGGAGCCCTTTCTGACTGGCTGCCAGTGACTAGTGGTGTTCAGATTAGGAGAATGGGCAAAGAAATGGCATTTGCAATACAGTGTCAGGAAGTGTATGTTCATGCACTTTTGTAGAAGAAATAAAAGGGTTGATTATTTCCTAAATGGAGAGAAAATACAAATGTAGGTTTCTCAGTAACATTGACTGTAATGTTAACTGTTAACTGCTAATAATAAAATGGCTTCTTGGTAGTGTTATTATGAAATGGCTTCTTTGTAATGTTAACTGATGCGGTAATGTTCTTTGTAGCTGAAATGTTTGGGTTATAGTTATAAATAACGGGGAACTAACCAATGGAAGTCATGTTATTCTATCTGTATGTGTGGGAACCTGAGTGAGTGCGTGGGAATTCGGCGAGGAGAAGTGAAGAGGAAGGACGTGCGGGAAGCAATCTGGTAGACCACCGTGGCTGATCCCAGTCCGAGGGTCGAGGAATTCGGAGGAGATCGAATGTTGGAGAGAAGACCTCTGTTTCTTGAGCTCCAACAACTGTGCACAAACTGATTAACTCTGATAAGTGTGGTGCCTTTTTCTTTTGTATTTGTTTTCCTACAAACCCCATAGTCACAGTAAGATTTATAAAGTGTAATCATTTAATCGTACATTGTGTACTGTCTGATGCTTTACGTTGTGGGGTTTGTACTGGGGTGCATTACACAGCATCTATGCAAACATGAGACACAGTTTGGCGGGCAGACAATGGTTTCCCCTAGACGAACGTGAGGTGATAGCACTGAGTGTTACATTAAAAAAAAACTGAATTGCAAAGGGACTTGGGAGTCCTTGTGCAGGATTTCCTAAAGGTTAATTTGCAGGTTGAGTCTGTGGTGAGGAAGGCAAATGCATTGTTAGCATTCATTTCAAGAGGACTAGAATATAAAAACAAGGATGTAATATTGAAACATTATAAAGCACTGGTGAAGCTTCACTTGGAGTATTGTGAGAAGTTTTGGGCTCCTTATCGTAGAAAAGATGTACTGAAACTAGAGAGGGTTCAAAGGAGGTTCACAAAAATGATTTCAGGATTAAATGGCTTGTGATATGAAGGACATTTGATGGTTCTGGGCCTGTATCCACGAGAATTCAGAAGAATGAGTGGTGACCTCATTGAAACCCATGAATGGTGAAAGACCTTGATAGAGTGGATGTGGAGAGGATGTTTCTTCTGCTGGGAGAGTCTAAGACCAGAGGACACAGCCTCAGAATAGAGGGGTGTCTAGGGTGGAGATGAGGAAGAATTTCTTTAGCCAGAGGTTGGTGAATCTCTGGAATGCTTTGCCACAGGCAGCTGTGGAGGCCAAGTCTGTATGTATATTTAAGCCAGAGCTTTATAGATTCTTAATTGGTCAAGGCATGAAGGGATGCATAAAGGCAGAAGACTGCGGCTGAGAGGAAAATTAGATTAGTCATGATGAAATGACAGAGCAGACTCAATGGGACAAATGGCCTAATACAACTCCTATATCTTATGGTCTTAATGTCCCACAGACCCACTCTGTATATCAAACAGTCTACATTTCTTATGTTGATCATATTAGAAACTTCAGCGCTCACAAAGCTGAAGAGGAAGTAAGAAGGAGAAGAAGAACTTGAGGTTATTTGTGTATATCCTGTCAGGAGAAGAAATGGGATGGTGAATAGGCAGTTAGTGGCCATTCCTCTCAATAATTAATATACTGTTCTGGATACTGTTGTGGGGGATGACCTCCCAGGGGAATGCTACAGAGACCAGGTTACCGGCACTGAGCATGGGTCTGTGGTGTAGCAGAGAAATGGGAGATGAGGGGAGCAGTAGTGATAGGGGACTCAGTAGTCAGAGGAACAGACAGCAGATGATGTGGACGTGAACGGGACACTCAGATGGTATGTTGCTTCCCAGCTGCTAGGGTCAGGGATGTCTTAGGTCGTGTCCACAGCATTTTGGAGAGGGATGGAGATCTGCCAGATGTCTTGGTACATATTGGTACCAATGACATAAGAAGGAAAGGCAAAGCGGTCCTGAATAGATAATTTAGAGAGCTAGGCATAAAGCTGAAAAGCAGGTCCTCCAGGGTTGCTACCTGTGCCACGAGCCAGTGAGGGTAGAAACAGGATGACTTGGCAGATAAATGTGTGGCTGAGAAGCTGGGGCAGGGGGCAGGGCTTCAGGTTTGTGGATTATTGGGATCTTCTGGGGGGGCGGTGGGGGGTTATGACCTGTACAAAAGTGACAGGTTGCACCTGAACCCGAGGGGGACCAATATTCTAGTGGGGAGATTTGTTAGAGCTGTAGGGGAGAGTTTAAACTAATTTGGCAGGTTGAGTGGGAATAGGAGTGAAGGGACTCAGAATAGGATGAATGTTAAAAAAGCAAAGATAGCATGCAGACAGTTTGTCAGGAAGAGCAGGCAGCTGGTAAGTCAAAATTGCAGCCAGCAGCGCGAGTATCGGATGAAGAATCAAAAAGGGTAGAAAATACCAGAGTCAAAGTGTTATATCTCAATACATGGAGTATAAGAAATAAGGTAGATGATCTTGTTGCACTGCTACAGTTTGTCAGGTATGATATTGTGGCCATCATTGAATCGTGGCTGACGAATGCTTGTAGTTGGGAGCTGTTTGTCCAAGGTTACACATTGTTTCGGAGGGATAGGAAGGTAGGCAGAGGGGTTGGCGTAGCTCTGCTGGTAAAGAATGGCATCAAATCATTAGAAAGATGTGACATTGAATCAGAAGATGTTGAATCCTTGTGAGTTGAGTTAAGAAACTGCAAGGGTAAAAGAACCCTGATGGCAGTTATATACAGGCCTTCAAACAGTAGCTGGGATGTGGACTACAGATTACTACAGGAAATAGAAAAGACGTCAAAATGGCAAAGTTATGATAGTCATGGGAGATTTGGACATACATGTAGATTGGGAAAATTAGGTTGGTATTGGATCTCAGGAGTTGAATGCCTAATTCAATCATAATAATGTTCCACTTAGGAAGTAGTGTATTAAAATACACAATCAGTTGTAAGAATGTGAATTTAGGTTACAAAACAGTTTCAACATGGAAAGCAAAGGAACAATTAATAACATGTGGACAGGTTTCACTTTATGTCTAAAGACATGATGAGGATATTTTTGAGAAAGTCTGAAAGAAGTATTCTATTATTTTCAAGATAACATAAAATCTAAAGCAACAATCTGCTGGAGGGACTTTGGATAGCGGGGTAGAGATATGCCACTACTAAAGGGGGTGTAAGGCACTCCTACCCTCTACGAGCCTGGTGGTCGCCCTTGGGCAAGGTGTAGCATCTGCTTAGCCATCCCCCCCCCCCCCCCCAACCAATCAGGCTCATGTAAGGGAGCAGGCAATGGATGATTGTATGAGCAGATGATGCACATCTCCAGTCCTGGTTATGTGACTACAGATGCCAGGCAGACAATCTCTGAAAAGTATTGATGATGGCTGGTGCCACCCCCATCTTGTAAAGACACTGCCCAGAAGAAGGCAATGGCAAACCACTTTTACAGAAAAAATTGCCAAGAACAATCATGATCATGAGACCATGATTGCCCACGTCATTCAGACATAGCACATGATGATGATGATGATGGGGCAAGCAACATTTGTTGGGAAAGAAAATTTTGATGTTGCAGGTTGAAACTCTGCTTCAGGAGTGATGCCGTCTCTTGTACCTCCACAGCAAAACCAAAGGGTGAAGTTCAGTCCTTGCTGCAGAGAAAATGAGCATCGTGGATAAAGTAAATAAATCCACCAGAAACCATCTGGGAAGGAATAAATAAAAAGCCTGAAAATTGGGCCTGGTAAGAAATAGACAATTTTAAAGAAAAACTAGCATTAAGAAAGATCAGAGGGGTTGAATCAGGTACTCCTGAGATTTTGCTTACAAAAAAGTTTTAAGAACTTTTACAAAGTGGGTTGGAATGCAGAGAAAGGGGGTGTTAAAGCAGATGGAGTGGAAAGCAAGTGAATTTTAAGATGTTCAGCGGTCTTGGGTCTGAATGCAGTAAACAGGTAATTCATATGTGTACTGATACAAATTTTTTTTTCCGGATGGTAGAGAACCACTTTGAGTGAAGACCTTGACTGAAGATTCAATGCAGTCCAGAGGAAATCATGGAAGGGAGCGCCTATACTCATCTTAAACACGAGATGGTCTGTAGATGCTGAAGAACCAGTGCAACTCACACAAGATGCTGGAGGAACATCCATAGATGCTGCCTGATCTACTGAGTTCCTCCAACATATACTCTTCTGATAGCTGTTTGATTTGAGTTGGGTTGCTGACAATGAACCTGCTTGGATCCTGTAAATGTGTTTTTAAACAGGTTACAAGCAGCTGTATGATCATTCAATAAGCTGATACTAAATTTTAGGCAAATTGCTCCATGAATCATTGTAAAAACTAACAGTGTTCAACAATATGCAAAGCATGTCAGGATGCTACTTCACTAATCTTCAATCATGTATCCATAACCCTCAAAATTTGCAGGCTGCTCAAGCAGAAATGAGCTTTCACAGACCTCATAGTGTAAGGCTCGTTCGCTGATACACTTCAGTGAATGAGTCAACAACGATTTGGATCTCAGCCTTCAAATGAATATGTGGATACACATTGTCTGCTGACCGAAGCTCGATGATTGAAATTGGAGTCCTTGGTTCTGGAATGTAGGTAACAGTTTGAACAGTTCACCATTCATCTAATAGATGGGCGACATTCCAACTGAGGTACATTAATGAACTAAGGGAGACTTAGAAAGGCATTGAGCAAGGATACACCATTGGTTGACTACAGGGTATCAGAGAAAGAGCTGTATATTAAAAATTTGTAAAACATATATCCTTTATCAATCTGTTCCCACCTCACAACACGAATCTCAATAGAAAATATCCAGGACAGAAACTTGGAAAATGTGAAGCATTTTTATATCTCAGATGCCACCTCTAAGTGAAGGGAGACTTTAAATCTTAACTTTACCAAAGCCAACAGCATTTGCAATTAAAGATAATGAATGTTTGGAAATTAAAGCTTCAAACCCAGCATAAAGCTGAGTGTTCTCAGGAGAGTAGTGAACTCTGCCTTCCTATAGTCTTGTGCATTTGAGCACCTGGAAAGGCACTACTGGGGAGGCCTACAACAGCCACCAAACTTACTGACAGCTATCATTGGTGTACTCCCCCAGGTCAACATACCCAGCATCAGGGATCAGCTTATGAACAGGCCACATGACACCAGACCTCTGAAATGGGTTATTTCAGGCTTGTTCACATGAAGCAATTTTCAGGAGGACAGACAATGTTCTTGAGGCCTCCTTAGAAATGTGTCACAAACTTACAGTAATCTCTGGTCCGGGATCATTCAAAATACGGTAGAGGAATCTAGGATGGCAGAGTGATCCCTAGATCACTTTGTCAGGAGCATATAGAAGACCGGCATAAACTACAGAAACAGTGACCCACCTCCTATACTGCCAGCCCTCCCATTCCTTCAATCACCTTAAACTACACTTTGATCTAATCATTCACAGAACTGGAATGGAGACCGACACCCTTGACTTAAAGCACTGCTTGAGAGAATGAAAAGAGAAACCTGCCTCAGTATGATCTAAAAGTAGCATCTCTTAACTGGCACTAGGCCAATGCTGAAACATTGACTTGCATCAACCTCTTTTATCCCTTTTAAATTAACTGTTTGTCCCTATTACCACTGGGGTGAAATGTATCTCCCCAAAACAAATGGTTTACACACTGAAACTTAACTCACACATCTACCACAAATCCCCACACTCAGATCTGAGAACCTGACCCAATACCTCAAACACCCGTCAACCACTGACTCCCATGCGTAACTAATGACTGAAATCCTTGAAAACTACCTCCACCCCTGTGTGTGAATCACACCATACCATCATCCCTCGTCCTTGACAAATGATTGCATTCTGTGAACAATGATCTCCGTTAGACAAATTGCATTCAGAATTCCCTTACCTACACCCCTACCTAATGGACATGCCAGTCCACAACCTGTCTACTTACTGCACAGCTGTACACCCATAACCTTTCACCACTTAACTCCCCTCACACCTCCCCTCCACTGCTCAGCGTGCTCCCTCCCCAGGGATTCCCAGATGCCGCCAGCCCCCAGATTTCTTTGACTACCCATGTGCATTCTGCACACACCCTTGCCCCAGTACACAGTGACTATTTAATACTTCTTCGCAAATGCCAGTCAAGTTTACTCCTGAGTTTCCAAACATTGTGGACAGCAAACTCATACCTTTTGATGGAGGATTGTTTGGTTGCCTGTTAGATTTGTGCAGTTCTTCTGTTGTGCATTCAAAGCTGGCTGTTGGATCCAAGTTGTAAGCAACATAGACGTGCCCAAGGATGTGGAAACTGTTCTGGATCTGGTAGTGGAGCCACTGGTATAGCTTTCCATCTTTGGCTATGGCTGTAGATCCACACAGTACGTGCAGGTTGAGTCTGTGGTGAGTAAGGCAAATGCAATGTTAACATTCGCTTCAAGAGGAAGGGTGTAATGCTGAAGTTTTATAAGGCACCGGTGAAGCCTCACTTGGAGTATTGTGAGCAGTTTTGGGCCCCTTATAGAAGAAAAGATGTGCTGATATTGGAGAGTGTTCAAAGGAGGTTCACGAAAATGATTCTGGGATTAAAAGGCATATCATATGAGGAACGTTTGATAGTTCTGGGCCTCTACTCACTGGAATTCAAACGAATGAGGGGAGTATCCCATTGAAACCTATCGAATATTAAAATGCCTAGATAGGGTAGATGTGGAGAGGATGGTTCCTGTGGCGAGAGGGTCTAAGTCCAGCAGACCAGTCTCAGAATAGAAGGATGTTCATTTAGTACAGAGATGAGGAGGAATTTCTTTAGCCAGAGAGTGGTGAATCTGTGGAATTCATTGCCACATGCAGCTATGGAGGCCAAATCTCTATGTACAACATATTTAATGCAGAGGTTGAAAGATTCTTGATTGGTCAGGGCATGAAGAGATATGGGGAGAAGGCAGGAGATTGAGGCTGAGAAGGAAATAGATCTGTCTCAATGGGCCAAGTGGCGTTAATTCCGCTCCTATATCTTATGGTCTTTTGGTGTTGTTGGGCAGTGACTAATTCCTCTATTGCAGCCTACGCAACACTTCTAATTCATTATTAGCAGATCTTCTCATGCTGAATAATGCACTATTGGGACTCATGGTAACACAAACTGAATTTTTAAATCTTCTTTTGGGAAATGTTGTTGGTGCTTCTGACAGCAAAATAACATGACCATGTGGGGTCAGAAGATGATGAAATAGTGTGACTGGAGGGGAAAAGAGTCAGGAGATGGATCAGGGGTCAAACTGGAGAATCAGCATCAGATTATAGAGAACTAAATGAACCTAGAGAATGGCGTGATTCTGGAGCAAGTTCCACAGAAAGGGGAAAAATAAAACAGTGAGAAACACATACAAAATGCTGGAAGAATTCAGCAAGTCAGGCATCATCTATGAAAAGGAATAAACCTCAATATTTTGGGCCAAGACCCTTCATCAGCACTAAAAAGGAAGAGCGAAGAAGCCAGGTTGAGGAGGGGAAGGGGTAAAGCTAGAATGTGATCGGTGAAGATGGGGGAGGGGGAGTGATGAAGAGAAGAGCTGGGAGGTGACAGGTGAAAAAGGTGAAGAGTTGAAGAAGAAGAATCTGATAGGAGAGGAGAGAGGAGTGTAGGAGAGGAGTGTACGCCATGGGAGAAAATGAAAAAGAGGGGGCACCAGGGGGAGGTGATAAGTAGCTGAGGAGAGAAGAGGTAAGAGGGGAGCTAAAGTGGGGAAAGAAGAGGGAAGGGGGAGGGAGAGAAACCTCTCTCTGCCACTTACATCAATTCCTTTAAGCAACAATATGATTTGTTTGATATTTTTGCTACATTCCCTCAGTAAGTCTAAATATTTACTTCCTCCTTCTGCTCATACAGGTGAGTAGAATTAATAATGCAGAAAATCTGTTTAGCAATTAATTGTGTGTGTTCATCAAAGAATTGAGAATGCTACACACTCACAAGGTAGCACTCCATGGCTTCAATAAGATCCTATTGTATTGAGAGCAATTTATGAGTTAACCTTTTCACTGTGTTATAGAAAGGCTTACTTATATTGACTCTGTTTATGTTACATTCAAATATCTGAAATGAATTAGGTAATACATTCTACATACACTCATTTTGACATTGCTTTAAAATCCAGTTGGTGTCAGGAACTCTTTTCCCCAATTGGATCCCTCACCCCCTCCCCATAGTACCATCTCAACCATACAGTATCATTTATGAATGCAACCTAGGGCCTCATCAATGAAGTTCAGGCAGGTTTGGAATGCAAGTTGGCACTTGTGGATAAATGTGAGCTAGAGATAGTTCAGCAATGACTGTGAAATTCTGGGACTAAGTTGTAGTTAGATTTGACATCTAGCTAAGCTGAAGGAGCAACAACCACTGACTCTCTTGTGGGGTCTATACACCCACGTAGGTGAGCTGTAGAACAGGTCTGGCAATTGCGTCGTGAGTATGCATGTTCCAGCTCATTAATGTTTCATTATGGTGGCATTTAACTCCCTTCTTTTCATTCTAGCCTTGTCGAGACTTGACCAAAAGCACAGCAACATTTATGCTTCCTGCTTACCCTCATCCTTGTCCAGGAAAAGAGACTACCATTTCTATAGACTCTGTCAAGGAGCTGTATTCACTTAGTATTTAGTTATTGTTTTCAGCTGCTCTGTTGGCAATTAACTTTCAGTTCAAGTGTTTAGTTAACAACCCTGTTGGCCTAGCATTTATTGTTTTCCTTTTCCTTTAAATTCTGCAACAGTTCTCATTAAAGTCAGTGAACCCTTGACCTGCTTCAGTGACTTTCTCTCCGCACCTGCACTATATTCAAGTGTTTTGACAGAAGGTGTGGATTAATCAACTACCAAAGTTTTCATTTTGTGGTTTTGTGGGTAGTTTGATCCAAATCATATGCGTTATGCCTCAGTCTCCTCGCTAAGTCATTTGTTATTTAGAAACTCATCAGCTATGCTCATCTTGGTTGGTGATGTTTCTTAGACAAGCAGTGATCACAAGGGAAAGTACAATGCCATTATGTGCGATCTGAATGACTTTGCCCAGCATGTTTAAGCTGTCATAAGCAAATTAGTGCATTTTACTGACTACATCAGTGGCAAGTGAAGGCGGCTCATCATTGTCTGCAAAGACAAAGTTCAAAGCTTATTTTTAAAGCAACTATATACAACCCTGAGTTTCATTTTCTTGTGGGCATACTCAACAAATCTATAACATAATAACTATAACAGAATCAATGAAAGCCTGCCCAACCAGGGCGTTCAACCAGAGTGCAGTAAACAATAAACAGCAAATACGAAAAAAGAAACAATAATAAATAAAGAAACAATAAATATCAAGAACATGAGATGAAGAGTCCTTGAAGGTGTCATGGTCTGGTCCGTGAAGTCAGTATTCCGGTTCACGGTCCGATCCATCGACCCTTGCTCCAAGTTTTCCTGTCTGCCCCGTTTCTGTTCTTGTTGAGCTCTAATTGAGGCAGCTGATGCTCGTTGGGGCTGGCTGCATAAATACCTTCAGAGACCAGGGCATGGCTGCTGGATTGTTCTTGTCCTTACTCCTTGTATCCCTTCCTCTGCCTTCTGTTTCCTCGCCTGAAGCCTTGCCTTGTCTTGCCGGTAACTCTAGCCTTGCCTGAAGCCTTGCCTGGTTTTGGCATTATCCTACGGTTGGTTCTGTCCCTTCCTAACCCTTTCCTCCGTTGGGTAAGCCAGGCCGCCTTGCCATAACCTATGGTTGGTTCTGTCCCTTCCGGTCCCTTGCCTCCGTCGGGTAAGCCAGGCCGTCTTGCCGTTACCTGCAGTTGGTTCTGTCCCTTCCTGTCCCATGCCTCCGTCAGCTGGTGATCCGCGCCCTGCCCAGGAGTACCGTGCCTTGCCCAGGAGTACCACGCCCTGCCCAAGCGAAGCCTCCAGCCTCCAGCCAAGTCTCTAGCCTCTAGCCTCTAGCCTGAAGACTCCAGCCTCCAACCTCCTGCCAAGCCTCTAGCCTCTAGCCTGAAGACTCTAGCCTCCTGCCAAGCCTTGCTTCAAGTCTCTAGCCTCTAGCCTGAAGACTCCAGCCTCCTGCCTCCTGCCAAGCCTCGTCTCAAGTCTCTAGCCTCTAGCCTAAAGCCTGAAGACTCCAGACTCCTGCCTCCTGCCTCCTGCCAAGCCTCACCTCAATTCTCTAGCCTCAAGCCTGAAGACTCCAGCCTCCTGCCTCCTGCCAAGCCTCGCCTCGTCTCTAGCTTTGAGCCTCAAGCCTGAAAATTCTAGCCTCTAGCCTCCTGCCAATCCTCGCCTCAAGTCTCTAGCCTCTAGCCTCCTGCCAAGCCTCGCCTCCTCTAGCCTCTAGCCTCAAGCCTGAAGACTCCAGCCGCCTGCCTCCTGCCAAGCCTCGCCTCTAGTCTCTAGCCTCAAGCCTGAAAACTCCAGCCTTGTCCTTGCCTAGTTCTGGGGTCCAAGCCAGAGGCAAGACCCAGGTACTGGGTCCTTGTCCAGTCTCTGGCTCGGAGTCCAAGCCCAGGCTCCTAGCTCTCTTGTCCAGTCCTGTTCCGGGTTCCCGGTTTTCGTGTCCATGTTCTTGCCCTCAATCTGTATCCTAGTCCTGTCCCTAGTACTTCAGTGTCTGTGTCTTGCACTTGGATCTGTTCCTAGCCATCTCCTTATGACAGAAAGTGAGCTCATTAGTTGTGGGAACATTTAAATGACGGAGCAAATGAAGTTGGGAGAAGTTATCCCCTTTGGTTCAAGAGCCTGATGGTTGAGGGGTAATAACTGTTCCTGAAACTGGGGGTGTGAGTCCTGAGGCTCTTGTACCTTCTTCCTGATGGTAGCAGTAAGAAGAGAGCAGGTCCTGGGTGGTGGGAGGTTTCTGATGATGGATGCTGCTTTCTTGCGATAGCATCTCAAGTATATGTGCTCAGTGGTTGGGAGGGCTTTATCAGTGATTATTTGGGCCATATTCATCACTTTTTGTAGGATTTTCTGTCCGAGGGCATTGGTGTTTCCATACCATACTGTGATGTAGCTTGTCTATTTACTCTCTGTTAAACATCTATCGAAGTTTTTGGAACCATCTTGGAAATCTTGGAACAGATCCAAGATTTGCACTTTCCTTCTTGATTGTTGTAGGCACTTTTGCTCCACTGGGAAGTCCACTTTAGCCAGTGAATTATTGTACACCTACCTTCAATCTGGCTTTGTTCAGATCATTTGGATTCTTAGCACTTAGGTTTCTGATGTGCTTTTGTAGCTCATGCCAGACTTTTGATTGGATTGTTGCTGAAATTTGCAACCCACTTGAATAAAATGATAAAATGGAAGTGCAATACACAGGTTTTAAAAATCAATTTTTGAACTCTACAATTTGATGGGGGTTTAATAGCTTATCATGCAAGAAAGCCATTTATGTGTAACACACACTAAATGCTGGAGGAACTCAGCAGGTCAGGCAGCAACTATGGAAAAGAATAAACAGTCGATGCTTCAGGCTATGACTCTTTTTCGGGTCCGAAGCATCAATTGTTTATTCATTCCCTTAGAAGCTGCCTGTTCTGCTGAGTTCCTCCAGCATTTTGTGTGCTTGTTGCTTTGGATTTCCAGCATCCGTAGAATTTCCTGTGTTTATTAATGTGTAAGCAGTGCAAAGGGAGGTGTTGCCTTTGTGATGATAGTGTACTGAGGCTCCATTGATTTACCTAATGGTTGAAATGGTTGCTTAAAGATTCCATGAACATGTTTCTTTCGTAGTTTCAGTCTTCCTCACTAACACATAAAGATGAAGGTAGAGTTTCATCTCATTACTTTCAGTTGAATCTGGCCGTGCCGGGCATAATTTAACACATTTGGTTTAGGACAGTACCAGGGGATTTAATCACACCAAGTGCTTTTCAATTTTTAAAAATATCTTATTCTATTTATTCTTTTTCTAGTTTTTGTTGGCCTTTGTATTTAAAAGATTGGACGATAAAACTAAATTGAATTTGCTGTTGCTTGTCCCTGTTAGTTTTGGGTATATTGCTAATCCATGCCTGCTGAAGTTGCCTTTCACCTACAATTAAATTTACTTCCATCTCATTATTTCGTTCAAGTGGCTTAGAATCTCTTTTTTTCTCATTTAAACTGTTACATAAATAATGTTGTTGGTATGTAATTTCTTGAATAGGTTCCTTATTCTCAAAGACCATTGGAAATGAAAATGCATCTTACCTTCATGCAGTTTAATGTAAATAGTACAGACTTCATTCTTTTCAGTAAACTTGCTCTTCTGAATAATCAGTAATTAGTTTGACAAGTCCTTGCTAGATCATGCCAGCCAGACTATCTCCAGAGTCAGCAAATCCCTTTTTCCTGTCTAATTTCATGTGGATCAAGTTAAGATGCTTCTCAGGCTCAATCTTCTTAGAGTTGCAACTTAAATATCCATATTGTCATCTGTTTTACCTCAGGGCCTTTGTCTTTGGTAAGCAATCCTTTCTGTCATTTTTCCTGATTTAATCTATTGTGGGTTTACTCTCAAGCCCATTTATTTATATCTTTTGTTAATGGCATGTGGACCACTTTGACGTGTGCTTTTTTCTCTATCAAGGATTCACTCTGCCATGTGCAATACATAAGGGAAATAACACTGAGCTTATTACTTTAAATGTCTAAAAAAATTGTCTGATTTATTTCACCATCAGCACTCTGCTCTTTATGAAGACATTGCACTGTACCCCCAATTGACCAGCAGAAGGCAATCAATTTCTATTCCTTTTCACTCACCAAATGCGTTCCTTGGTTGTCTTGCATTCAGTGCCAGCTAATCACCATTGACACGAAACCAATACAGCACCGCCAAGGGTGAGGAGGCTGGGCATGCTGTACTGTCTGTTCATTCCAGCTTGTTGTTCTGGTGGACCATCGTTTGGTCATGCAAGGGTGAAAAAAAACTTCATAATATTGCAAAAATAGGAAATAAAGGGCACCAGGTTCACTTCTGCAATGCTGGTTTTGTGGACACCCCTAGTGCTGTTTCAGCTCCCAAAAGTGCCCAATGCTCACTCTGAGTTCATCTATCCATGTTCTTTTTCAACTCGTGCTGGATGCACATTTATCTCGCTGTGTTTTTTTTAGTTTGGGTGTCTTGCTGCTCTTTAACAGGCTGGTTACCATCGCAGAATCAGAATCAGGTTTATTATCACGGGCACGTGACGTGAAATTTGTTAACTTGGCAGCAGCAGTTCAATGCAATACTTAATCTAGCAGAGAGAGAGAAAAAAATAAAATAAAACATAATAAATAAACAAGTAAATCAATTATGTATATTGAATAGATTATTTAAAAATGTGCAAAAGCAGAAATACTGTATATTAAAAAAAGTGAGGTAGTGTCCAAAGCTTCAAAGTCCATTTAGGAATCGGATGGCAGAGGGGAAGAAGCTGTTCCTGAATCGCTGAGTGTGTAGCTTCAGGCTTCTGTATCTCCTACCTGATGGTAACAGTGAGAAAAGGCATGCCCTGGGTGCTGGAGGTCCTTAATAATGGACGCTGCCTTTCTGAGACACCGCTCCCTAAAGATGTCCTGGGTACTTTGTAGGCTAGTACCCAAGATGGAGCTGACTAGATTTACAACCTTCTGCAGCTTCTTTCGGTCCTGTGCAGTAGCCCCTCCATACCAGACAGTGATGCAACCTGTCAGAATGCTCTCCACGGTGCAACTATAGAAGTTTTTGAGTGTATTTGTTGACATGCCAAATTGCTTCAAACTCCTAGCAAAGTATAGCCGCTGTCTTGCCTTATTTATAACTGCATCGATATGTTGGGACCAGGTTAGATCCTCAGAGACCTTGACACCCAGGAACTTGAAGCTGCTCACTCTCTCCACTTCTGATCCCTCTATGAGGATCTTGGGTTCCTCCTTAAAATTTCTCGCTGCCAATGTTATGTTTTGTAACCTAGAAACATTAAACTACTTCAAATGAAGACACGGTGGTCTGGAATGGGGTCAAACGTTAAGTTTACTTGTGAGGTGTGCACGTATCATGTAGCAGCATGATGGTGTGTGCAATTCACTAATTTTTACCGATCGATAACCCATAATTATTTATTTAAAAGCTAGAAAAAGGTTCAAAGGTTCATTTTATTACCAAACTATGTATGCAGAATCTAACTCGGAGATTCATCTCCTGATAGCGGTGAAATTCAGAAAAACCGTGGAAGGCACTGGAAGACATCAACCCCCCCCCCCCACCCCACACCCCCAGACCACACAAAAAAGAAAAAGAAACTAAACTAACAGATTGCCCACAGGGAAAAACACCAACAAGAACATCAGACCCCAAGTCCCCAACCCCTCCCTAAAAACTGACATATCACTCACCCAGAAAATGGCAACAAGAAAGAAAACACAAAAAAATGAAGGAGACCATATAAGCTACAGTCCACACCAATAAACACGTCTCAGAATTTCAAAAACATCCTCTGTTAGTGTCGAGGAAAGTGACAGCTCGAACTCAGTCCTTTCTTGGGAAGCGACCGCTGACCACCAGCAAAAATGCTTTATCAGCCAATATATATTACTCAAATATTACTGAAATATTAAACACACAACAGTCCCTCCTGGGCCAACATGGTATAAATTCTCCTGCAATAATCCGGAAATGGAACTGCATTGGGGATGACATCATCCCAAGCGTAACTGGCGGGTATACATGTTTGAATCATGACCAAAGGATCCCAGTTGAATTTCAGAAGTGCTACCTGTCAGCCCAAAAATAATTGCGATCATATTACACACTGGGGAGAGAATATCACATTTTAGACATGTAAACCAAAGACAGTTTATTGCATGCATAGGTGCAATGTAAAGTTTTCTTGCTGCAGCATCACATGCAGAGAGCATGAGAGACACTCACTATTAAGAAAAATATAAATTATGCAAGAAAGAATGCACTTGGTACAGAAAAAGGAACAAAATATCCACTCTAATGTAAAATGATCAAAGCGGTCATGGTGTTTCTGTACAGAATGGTCGAAGGGAAGTTACTGTTCTTTGACCCGTCATGTACCATTCAGTGAGGTCTTCTAATATAAAGAGACAAACTACAACAAATTCAGAATGGATCACATTATGAATGCATTTATTATTTTACCTGCAAGAGGAGATGTACTTCCATCCAAGTTTCATTTGGAAATATAGTTCCCATCTTCTGTTTCAACCAAAGTACTTTTATACTTTTTTTTGCAAAGAACAGTGATTAGGTTGCTTCATTCCATATCATTACATACCTCTGTTAGCTTCATTCTTATCTCATTCTCACATTTTTTGATCTTTAGAAGTTCTGTTCTGTTTCCCCCTGTTATCGAAACATCCCCGCTGGCCATAAGACAAATTACCTTTCATCAAAGAAAATAGTTTGTTCCCATATAACACAAACACACTTGGAAATTGCTCACCCAGCAAAGCATCTTAGGATTTCATAGACCCCATTTCGTTACATTAATTACATTTTACAGAAGTTACAAATTCATAAAGAATTCAGGGTACCGATATATTTCTACAGACCACAAGATTTAGGAGCAGAGTTAGGCCATTTGGCCCTTTGAGTCTGTTCCATCATGTCGAATTTATTTTCCCTCTCAGTCCCATTCTCCTGCCTTCTCCCTGTAACATTTGATGCCCTAATTAGTTAATTAATGTATTAATTGTTATACAGCATGGAGTAGACCCTTCTAGCCCTTTGCGCCACGCCACCCAGCAGCTCCTGATTTAAGCCTAGACTAATCACGGGACAATGTACAATGACCAATTGGACTGTGGGAGGAAACCAGAGCACTCAGAGGAAACCCACAAGGTCATGGGGAGAACAAACAACCTCCTTTACAGGCAGCTGTGGGAATTGAACCGGGGTCGCTAATATTGTAAAGTGTTGTACTAACCCCTACATGATCCTGCTGCCGCCCTGATCATTATTCAAGAACCTATCAACCTTCGCCTTAAGTATACCCAAATACTTGTCCTGCACAACTGTCTGTGGCAAAGAATTACACAGATTCACCATGCTCTGGCTAAAGAAACTTCTTCAACCTGATGGTGTGGGATTTCAGGCTTCTGCACCTCCTACTCAATGGTAGTAGTGAGAAAATGGCATAGCCTGGATGGTGGGGAACTTTGCTGATAGATTTTGCCTTCTTGAGGCTGTGCCTCAAGGAGATACTACTCATTGTGGTGAAGAGGGCAGGGATGTGCCCATGATGTATTGGGCTAAGACCGCGACCCTCTGCAGCTTCTAACATTCTTGTGCATTCGAATTGTGGTACCAAGCCATCATACAACCAGTCAGGATACATTCAATGGTACATTTGTAGAAATTTATTAGACTGGTTGCATGCCAAATGTCCTTAATCTCTTGAGAAAGTTAAGACACCGGCATGTCTTCATTGTAACGCACAAAATGCTAGAGGAACACAGTAGATCAGGCGGCATCTATAGAAATGAATAGATAGTCAATGTTTCAGGCTGTGACCCTTCTTCAGCACTGAGAAGGAAGGAGGAAGATGCCAGAATAAAACTATAAATCTTCACTGTGATTGCATCTCTGTGCTATGCCCGGGACAGGTCAATTGATAGGTTAGTTCTCAGGTATTTAAAGCTCCACCATACATCGAGGTTTGGAGGCACAAGAGACTACAGAGATTTGAATCTGTGACAAAGATGCCTCCAGATTTCTAGGGCAGAATATTCTTGGAGTAATTCTCCTAGTTGTACCTAGCAAGGAATGATTTATTAGATTTCACAGACTTCTCCAGTTAAATCTTGACTTCCTGGGCTGTCCATTTAGAGTTTGCACAATCAACCTGGGACTACATGTGAGATTTCTGGGTGGTCCAGTTTCCTTTCACATACAAAGATATATAGATTGGTAGGTTAATTTGCCACTGTTCTTCTATGAACTGTTCATAGGAATGTGGAAGAAATAAAATGAGTTGGGTATTAGGGCGTATTCTGGAGATATGGTATAAAGCAAATATTAATTTCTACAGCAGCCAGTCTTCAATCCTGAACATGGATTGTAGATTGAATTTAAAATGCAGCACTGAACGGTGGTCTTCCTGGAGCTGCAGATTGGGGTTGGTCGCAAACCAGAAAACACCCGTTCACTTGAGATGTCTGCATATACATGAATGCAGCAAGAGAGACAATGGTGATTAACATTCAATCCAGGGTGTTTGGAGTGTTGGTGTGAAGATTTAGATGTTTGAAAGTTTTATGCAAATTAAATGAAGCATTGTCAACCCAAAGTATTGAGGTAAACAATGTCACTGTAACCATCGAAAGTGTATTGGGTTATCATTGATCTTAACGGTATAAAAATGTGATGTACTTTGAATTTAGGGAGCCTCTTCTTCCAAGAGTGTCTCAAATATGATGTCTGCTGCTCCTTTTTTGTGAATAAAGGCTTCTATATCCACTAGCTTCAGTGTCTCTCTGGTGACTGTTCAAGGACACGACAGGTAGGACTAGTGTAAGTATGGCGTGTTTGATCGTTGATGTGAACTCAGTGAGCGAAACAACCTATTGCTGTTACCTACAGGAAAGATGTAAATAAGATGAGTCGGTGGTGAAGAAGGCGAATGCAATGTTGGCATTCATTTCTAGAGGAATAGAGTCTAGGAGCAGGAATGTGATGTTGAGGCTCTATAAGGTGCTGGTGAGACCTCACTTGGAGTACTGTGGACAGTTTTGGTCTCCTTATTTAGGGAAGGATCTGCTGACGTTGGAGAGGGTACAGAGAAGATTCACCAGAATGATTCTGGGAATGAGAGGGTTAACATATGAGGAACGTTTGTCCGCTCTTGGACTGTACTCCTTGGAGTTTAGAAGAATGAGGGGAGACCTCATAGAAACATTTCAAATGTTGAAAGGCATGGATAGAGTGGATGTGGCAAAGTTGTTTCCCATGATGGGGGAGTCTAGTACGAGAGGGCATGACTTAAGGATTGAAGGGCACCCATTCAGAACAGAAATGCAAAGAAATTTTTTTAGCCAGAGGGTGGTGAATCTGTGGAATTTGTTGCCACGGGCAGCAGTGGAGGCCAAGTCATTGGGTGTATTTAAGGCAGAGATTGATAGGTATCTGAGTAGCCAGGGCATCAAAGGTTATGGTGAGAAGGCGGGGGAGTGGGACTAAATGGGAGAATGGATCAGCTCATGATAAAATGGCGGAGCAGACTCGATGGGCCGAATAGTCGACTTCTGCTCCTTTGTCTTATGGTCTTATGGTCTTATAAGATTGAAAGAGTGCAGAGAAAATTTGCAAGGTTGCCGGGACTTGAGGACCTGAGTTATAGGGAAAGGTTGAATAGGTTAGAACTTTATTCGCAAGAATGTAGAAGATTGAGGGGAGATTTGATAGAGGTATACAAAATTATGAGTGGTATAGAGAGGGTAAATACATGCAGGGTTTTTCCACTGAGGTTGGGTGAGACTAGAACTGGAGGTTATGGGCTACAGGTGAAAGGTAAAGTGTTTAAGGGAAGCAAGAGAAGGAACTTCTTCACTCAGAGGGTGGTGAGAGTGTGGAATGTGCTGGCAGTGCAAGTGGTGAATGTGGGTTTGATTTCACCATTTAAGAGAAATTTGGATGGGAGGGGTATGGAGAGCTATAGTCCGGGTGCAGGATGCTGTGACTAGTCAGATTAATGATACAGCATTCACCAGATGTGCTGACGGGCCTGTTTCTGTGCTATAGTGTTCTATGACTCTATCTGTGCTGTATCTCTATGACTTCGATGCATACATCAATAGGGCACTGTTACTGAACCATGTTTCCTACTCCGGCCTCGGTGCAAATCCTCTTTGGAAGATACACGCTGGCTTTGAAGTACTGACTGGATTTGAGAATCTGGATTTTGCTGGGTAATGTTTGTTCTCAAAAAGTTCTGCACCCCCTGCCATGACCTGCAGCCATTCAATGGTGCAGTTCGCATTAACTTCATATTAAGAACCGTGTCTATGCCCACCTGGACAAGCCAGCGAGCACTGTGAGGGTCATGTTTTTTGACTTCTCCAGTGCGTTCAACACCACCCGCCCTGCTCTGCTGGGGGAGAAGCTGACAGCGATGCAGGTGGATGCTTCCCTGGTGTCATGGATTCTTGATTACCTGACTGGCAGACCACAGTACGTGTGCTTGCAACACTGTGTGTCCGACAGAGTGATCAGCAGCACTGGGGCTCCACAGGGGACTGTCTTGTCTCCCTTTCTCTTCACCATTTGCACCTCGGACTTCAGCTACTGCACAGAGTCTTGTCATCTTCAGAAGTTTTCTGATGACTCTGCCATAGTTGGAGGCATCAGCAAGGGAGATGAGGCTGAGTACAGGGCTACGGTAGGAAAGTTTGTCACATGGTGTGAGCAGAATTATCTGCAGCTTAATGTCAAAAAGACTAAGGAGCTGGTGGTAGACCTGAGGAGAGCTAAGGTACCGGTGACCCCTGTTTCCATCCAGGGGTCAGTGTGGACACGGTGGAGGATTACAAATACCAGGGGATACGAATTGACAATAAACTGGACTGGTCAAAGAACACTGAGGCTGTCTACAAGAAGGGTCAGAGCCGTCTCTATTTCCTGAGGAGACTGAGGTCCTTTAACATCTGCCGGACGATGTTGAGGATGTTCTACGAGTCTGTGGTGACCAGTGCTATCATGTTTGCTGTTGTGTGCTGGGGTAGCAGGCTGAAGGTAGCAGACTCCAACAGAATCAACAAACTCATTCATAAGGCCAGTGATGTTGTGGGGATGGAACTGGACTCTCTCACGGTGGTGTCTGAAAAGAGGATGCTGTCTAAGTTACATGCCATCTTGGACAATGTCTCCCATCCACTACATAATGTACTGGGTGGGCACAGGAGTGCATTCAGCCAGAGACTCATTCCACCGAGATGCAGCACTGAGCATCATAGGAAGTCATTCCTGCCTGTGGCCATCAAACTTTACAACTCCTCCCTTGGAGGAGTCAGACACCCTGAGCCAATAGGCTGGTCCTGGATTTATTTCGTAATTTACTGGCATTATTTACATATTACTATTTAACTATTTATGGTTTTATTACTATTTACTATTTATGGTGCAACTGTAACGAAGACCAATTTCCCCCGGGATCAATAAAGTATGACTATGACTATGACTAATTTGAAGGCAGTTTCCTATGAATCACTGCAATAGCTGATAATCGAGTTTTAGTGTAATATTCAATGGTAGAACTAAATTTTCAACAGAAATAAGACAGCAACTAGTTGCCAGGATTATGTACATTTCAGAAGGGTATTCATTATCAATTAGGTATGGAGAACACATTGTATAGCAAGTGAAGATTGTGTATGTAGAATTTAGAAGGTGAACTTTTTCACAACTAATTCTAGAATAATGAACAGGCAATTAAGAACTATATTCAATTCCCCTTTAATATCTATTATATGGATACTGGAGCATTCTGCCTCTTGTTTTTCAGGAAATTAAGTTATATGTACTATCTGTAACCTCTGGAACTTTATATGTGTTAATAAGGGAAATTAAGTTCTACTCGATCATTAAAATTAGTTATTTTTATCTCTTTGACATTAACTAATTCTACACGTTTTATCTTCAGCTGACATGTTCACCTGCCTCATATTAGCCTCCACAAATGATTATTTTTATCTGGATGGTCTCATTTACTTGATAGGCTGTAAATCTACATACCTATATATAAAGAAAATTGTTCTGAATTGGGAATCAGAAGAAAGGAATTCTGGAAAATTACGATCACCGAGAAAAGTTTTGGAGCTGTGGGCTAACATCAGGTCCTGATGCCCTATGTTCTTAAAAGAAGCAGTCAATTAGATAAATAATATTTTGGTAGAATTGATTGAAAGAAATATAAATGGATTATTATTCTACTGGTCCATCCAGAACACCAGTCACATCTTCCTCTTTCTTTCCCATCCTCTCACTTGGTGACACCTTAATCCACCTATCCATCCGCAACCACCTTTCCCTATCCTGTGGCACCATCCCAAGCAAACTGAGGAGATACGCACCTATCCATTCACTTCTTCCCTTCCTACCATCCAGGATCCCAATCAATCATTCAAGGTAAAGCAGTGATTCACGTGCACTCCATGCAAACTAGTGGACTGCTTTTGGTGCTCACCAGGAGGCCTCCTTTACAAAGGAGAAGTCAATCATAGATTGGTTGACCATTCTGCAGTCCCCGGGGCTGATTCTGAACTTCTGGTTGCATGGAATTAATCCTCAATTCCTCTCCTATTCCACCCTGTCTAACTACAGCCCCCTCCTCTGTCATAATGAGGCCTGCCTGAAGAACATCTTAACTTCTACCTAGGCAGTTTGCAACCTTCTTGAATGGACACTGAGTTTTCCAACTTCTGCTAAGCTGAGGAAGGGTCCCTCAGAACTGAAACATTGACCGGTCTTTCTTCCGACAAATGCTGCTTGAGATAGTTGAATTATTCCGGTGTTTCTGTTTTTATAACTGGAATCTAAAGTCCAGTTAACTTAACAACTCTCATAAAGAATACAATATATAAAAAAGACATTTTTCTAGAGCACTTAGAAACAGTCATAGTAATCAGGTAAAATCAACATAATTTTGGAAACTGGAAATCATATTCAATTAATATATATTTGAAGAAGTAGTATGTACCATTGAGTAGTCGGGTGGAGATATGTCTCTACCAAAGGAGGTGTAAGGTGCTCCTTCCCTCCACTAGCCTGAGGGTCACCCTTGAGCAAGGTGTAGCGCCTGCTTAGCCCTCCAATCAGGGTCACGTGAAGCCATGGGAGCAGGTGGTGGATGGTCGTATGAGCCGCTGGTGCAGATCACAAGTCCTGGTTATGCAACCACTGACGCCAGGTAGGCAATCTCTAAAGAGTATTGATAATGGCTGGGGTCACCTGTATTGTAAAGACACTGTCCAATAGAAGGCAATGGCAAGCTACTTCTGTAGAAAAATTTTCCAAGAACAATCATCTTCATGGAAAGACCATGATCGCCCATGTTATATAATTTGGCACAGAAAGAATGGACAAACGACTATTTAATGAGTTTAATTGTGGAACCAGTGGGTGTACGATATTAAAATTTCAAAAATGTAGCTCCTAAGGTTACTGTAAAAATAAAAGCTCATTGTATAAGAGATATCATACTGAAGTGCATAGAAGATTGATTAGCTAGTGGGGAAATAGACTGGGAAAAATTGGGTCTATTTCTGATTGGTAAATTACACTGAGTGAACAGTGTTGGAACCTCAAATTATTATCATTTATATAAATAACTGAACAAAGACATCAAAGGAATAATTGCTAAATTTGTTGATACAGAAATTTGGGAGGAAAGTAACTTATGAAAATGACATAAGGAGGTATGTAGGTTAAGAAGTAGGAAAAGATCTGGCAAACAGAATGGAATGTGGCAAAATGTGAAATTGCCCATTTTGCCAGACAAAAATAAGGAAAGAGTGGACAGACTGATTCACTATCGATTACTCCAGAAGACTGGAAGTAGAGTAAATATTAACAGTAGAGTAATTATTAAAAGTAAAATGGGTCTCGTCCCTGCTTAGTATCTGCCCTGGACTGAGAGGAGGAGCAGTGGCACTATTGCTTTTATTCAGGGGTCTGTGGGGGGAGCCACAGGGGCAGTCAGCAGAGGGGCGTGTCCAGACAGGTAACCCAGTTACAACTTATATATATGGTTTACCACACAGACTAAGCTTGTAACTACAGAAGTTTAGAAAAGTGAAAGCAATTTGAAACATAAAAGATTCTGAGGGGTATTGACATGGTGAGCATGGAGAGGAAATCTCCTCTTGCAGGAGAGTCTAGAATTAGCACGGCATTTTTTAATAATCAAGGGCTTGTAATTTAGAACATAGAACATAGAAATTCACAACACATTACAGGCCCTGCAGTCCACAATGTTGTGCTGACCATGTAACCTACTCTAGAAACTGACTAGAATTTCCCTAGCGCATAACCCTCTATTTTATGAAGCTCCATGTACCTATCTAAGAGGCTCCGCTTCCACCACCACTACCAGCAGTGCATTCCATGCACCCACCACTCTCTGTGTGTAAAACTTACCTCTGACATCCCCTTTGTACCTATTTCCAAGCACCTTAAAACAATGTCCCCTCATGTTAGCTATTTCAGCCCTGGGAAAAAGCCTCTGGCTATCCACGCGATCAATGCCTCTCACTATCTTATACACTTCTATCAGGTCACCTCTCATCCTCTGTCACTCCAAGGAGAAAAAGCCAAGTTCACTCAACCTATTCTCATAAGGTACGCCCTCCAATCCAGGGAACATCCTTGTAGATCTCCTCTGCCCCCTCTCTATAGTATCCACATCCTTCGTGCAGTGAGGTGACCGAACTGAACACAGTACTCCAAGTGGGGTCTCACCTCACGGCTCTTGAACTCAGTCCCACAGCTGATGAATGCTAACACCCCATAATCCTTCTTAACAACACTTTCAACCTGCTCAGTAGCTTTGATGTCCTATCAACACAGACCCCAAGATCTCTCTGATCCTCCATACTGCCAAGTATCTTACCAGTTATATTACATTCTGTCTTTAGATTTGACCTACCAAAATTAATCACTTCACACTTATCTAGGCTGAAGTCCATCTGCCACTACTCAGTCCAGTTCTGTATCCTATCGATTTCCCAGTATAACCTCTGACAAACCTCCAGACTAATCCACAACACCCCCAACCTTTGTGTCATCAGCAAACTTACTAACCCACCCTTATATTTCTTCATGCAGGTCATTTATAAAAGTCACAAAGAGGAGGAGTCCCAGAACAGATCCCTGCGGAACACCACTGGTCACCAACCTCCATGCAGAATACCAACCATCCACAACTACCCTTTGCCTCCTGTAGGCATGCCAATTCTGGATCCACAAAGCAAGATCTCCTTGGATCCCATGCCCCCTTACTTTCTGAAGGAGCCATGCATTGGGAACCTTCTCAAATGCCTACCGAAATCCATATACGCTACATCCACTGCTCTACCTTTGTCAATGTGTTTTGTTACATCATCAAAGAATTCAATCAGTCTCGAAAGGTAAGACCTGCCCTTGACAAAGTTGTGCTGACTATCCTTAATCAGATTGTGTCTCTCCAAATACTCATAAATCCTGCTTCTCAGGATCTTCTCCAACAACTTGCCCACCACTGAAGTCAGAGTCACTGGTCTATAATTTCCTAGGTTATTTTTACTCCCTTTCTTGAACAAGAGAACAACATTTGCAACCCTCCAATCCTCCAGTACTTCTCCGTCCCTGTTAATGACACAAATATTATTGCAAGAGGCTTAGCAATCTCCTCCCTCCCTTCCCACAGTAGCCTGGGGCATATTGGTCCTGATGACCTATCTAACTTAATGCTTTTCTAGAGCTCCAGCACATCCTCTTTCTTAATGTCTATATGCTCAAGCATTTCAGTTCACTGTAAGTCATCCCCACAATTGCCAAGGTCTTTTTACCTTGTGAATACTGAAGCAAAGTATTCATTAAGTACCTCCGCTACCTCCTCCGACTCCATGCACACGTTTCCACTATCACACCTGATTGGTCCTATTCTCACACGGCTCATCCTCTCGCTCTTCACATACCTTTCAGAATGCCTTGGATTTTTCCTTAATCCTGCCCACCAAGGCCTTCTCATGGCCCCTTCCGGCTCTCCTAATTCCATTCTTAAGCTCCTTCCTAGCAACCTCGTAATTTTCTAGAGCTAGAACAGTACCCAGTTTGTTGAACCTTTTGTAAGCTTTTCTTTTCTTCTTAACTAGATTTTCTACATACTTTGTACACCATAGTTCTTTAACTCTACCATCCTTTCCCTGCCTCAATGGAATATACCTATGCAGAACTCCATGCAAATGATCCCTGATCATTTGCTACATTTCTGCCATGCATTTCCCTAAGGATATCTGCTCCCAATTTATGCTCCCAAGTTCCTGTCTAATAGCGGCATATTTCCCCCACCCCAATTAAATGTTTTCCCAAATTGCCTGCTCCTAACACTCTCGAGTGCTATGGTGAAGGAGATATGCTTCCTATAGAGAGATCTGACACCTGACCAGGTTCATGTCCCAATACCAGATCAAGTACAGCCTCTCCTCTAGTTTGCTTATCTACATATTGCGTCAGGAAACCTTCCTGAACACATCTAACAAACTCCATCCCATCTAAACCACTTGCGCTAAGGAGATGCCAATCAATATTAGGAAAGTTAAAATCTCCCATCACAACAACACTATTATTATTTCACCATACCAGAATCTGCCTCCTTATATGCTCCTCGACATCCCTGTTACTAGTGGGGGGTCTATAAAAAACACCCAGTAGAGTTATTGCCCCTTTCCTGTTTATGACTTCCACCTTCACTGACTCAGTAGACAATCTCTCCATGACTTCCTCCTTTTCTGCAGCCGTGACACTATCCCTAATTAGCAGTACCATTCCCCCACCTCTTTTGTCTCCCCCTCTGCTCTTTTTGAAACATCTAAAGCCTGGCACACTCAGCAGCCATTCCTGCCCCTGAGACATCCAAGTCTCCGTAAAGGCCACAACATCACAGTTGCACATATTGATCCACGCCTTGTTTATGACACTCCTTGTATTAAAATAGACACATCTCAATCCAACAGGCTGAGTGCATCTTTGCTCTAACATCTGCCTATCCCTGTTCACAAAGTCTCTACAAACTGTCTCTAATTCCGCTCCAAACTCCCCATCCTCTGCCTCTTCACTTTGGTTCCTACCCCCCTGCAAATCTAGTTTAAACCCTCCCCAATAGCATTATCAAACCTCCCTGCCAGGATATTGGTCCCCCTCAGATTCAAGTGCAACCTGTCACACCTGCCCAAGAAGAGGTCCCATGATCCAAAAATCTGAATGCCTGCCCCCTGCTCCAATCCTTCAGCCACGCATTTATCCTTCCACCTCACTCTATTCCTATACTCACTGCCGCATGGCATAGGCAGCAATCCCAAGATTATTACCCTTGAGGTTCTGCTTTTTAGCTTTCTTCCTATTCTGCTTTCAGGACCTCCACCTTTTCTCTACCTATGTCGTTGATGCCAATATGTACCACGACCTCTGGCTGATTACCCTCCCAATTCAGGATATTGTGGTTGCGCTCAGAAACATAGAAAATAGGTGCAGGAGTAGGCCATTCAGCCCTGAGCCTGCACCGCCATTCAGTATGATCATGGCTGATCATCCAACTCAGAACCCTGTACCAGCCTTCCCTCCAAACCCCCTGATCCCTTTAACCACAAGGGCCTTATCTAACTCCCTCTTAAATATAGCCAATGAACTGGCCTCAACTGTTTCCTGTGGCAGGGAATTCCACAGATTCACCACTCTCTATGTGAAGGAGTTTTTCCTCATCTCGGTCCTAAAAGGCTTCCCCTTATCCTCAAACTGTGACCCCTCGTTCTGGACTTCCCCCACATTGGGAAAAATCTTCCTGCATCTAGCCTGTCCAATCCCTTTAGAATTTTATACGTTTCAATCAGATGCCCCCTCAATCTTCTAAATTCCAGAGAGTATAAGCCTAGTTGATCCAGTCTTTCATCATATGAAAGTCCTGCCATCCTAGGAATCAATCTGGTGAACCTTCTTTGTACTCCCTCTTTGACAAGAATGTCTTTCCTCAGATTAGGGGACCAAAACTGCACAAAATACTCCAGGAGTGGTCTCACCGCGACCTTATACAACTGCAGTAGTACCTCCCTGCTCCTGTACTTGAATCCTCTTGCTATGAATGCCAGCATACCATTCGCCTTTTTCACCGCCTGCCGTACCTGCATGCCCACTTTCAATGACTGGTGTACAATGACACCCAGGTCTCGTTGCACCTCCCCTTTTCCTAATCGGCCACCATTCAGATAATAATCTGTTTTCCTGTTCTTGCACCAAAGTGGATAACCTCACATTTGTCCACATTAAATTGCATCTGCCATGAATTTGCCCACTCACCTAACCTATCCAAGTCACCCTGCATCCTCTTAGCATCCTCCTCACAGCTAACACTGCCGCCCAGCTTCGTGTCATCCGCAAACTTGGAGATGCTATCACATCTTTGATAGCTGACTCCAGCATTTTCCGCACCCCACCACCGATGTCAGGCTTACCGGTCTATAATTCCCCAGTTTCTCTCTCCCTCCTTTTTTAAAAAGAGTGGTTACATTAGCCACCGTCCAATCCTCAGGAACTAATCCAGAATTAAGAGTTTTGAAAAATTATCACTAATGCATCCACTATTTCTTGGGCTACTTTCTTAAGCACTCTGGGATGCAGACCATCTGGCCCTGGGGATTTATCTGCCTTTAATCCCTTCAATTTACCCAACCCCACTTCCCTACTAACATGTATTTCCCTCAGTTCCCCCATCTCACTAGACCCTCGGTCCCCTACTATTTCCGGAAGATTATTTATGTCCTCCTTAGTGAAGACAGAACCAAAGTAGTTATTCAATTGGCCTGCCATGTCCTTGCTCCCCATAATCAATTCATCTGTTTCTGACTGTAAGGGACCTACATTTGTCTTAACCAATCCTTTTCTTTTCACATATCTATCAAGAACCTTGGCACACATGGGAGGCAAATAGAGTCCCCTATTACCGCTGTCCTCCGCTGCCGCTCCCTACCCTCCTCAGCCACAGGGCCAGACTCAGTGCCAGAGACACGGCCACTGTTGCTTCCTCCAGGTAGGTTATCCCCCCCAACAGTACTCAAAATAGAGTACTTATTGTTAAGGGGGACAGCCACAGGGGCGCTCTCCACTACATGACACCGTCCCTTCCCTCTCCTCATCACCTACTTGTCTGTCTCCTGTGGCCCTGAGGTGACTACCTGCCTGTAGCTCCAGTCTATCACTTCCTCACTCTCCCTAACAAGCTGAAGGTCATTGAACTGCAGCTCCAGCTCCCCAACTCGGTCTCTGAGGAGGCTGCAGCTCGATGCACCTGGTGCAGATGTGGCCAACAGGGAGGCTGAAAGTCTCCTGGACACCTCACATCTGACACCCAGAACAGAAAAATGGCCTCGCAGTCATACCCACTATTCTAACGGGCCGAGCTCTGCAAAACGCTCCTTTTTTAAACTTTTCTCCCCGATCTGTGCGAAGCACTCTCTCTCTTCAAATCAATTGGTCTCCCGCTAATTTAAAACAAAAATACAATGGCATTTCTTTCCCTTGGAGAGTTGTGAGTCTTTGGAACTTTTTCCTCCAGAATCAGTGAAAACAGATACTTAATAACACACACAAAATGCTGGAGGAACTCAGCAGGCTAGGCAGCATCTATGGAAATGAATAAACAGTCGACATTTTGGACTGAGACCTTTCATCGGGACTTCTTTGTGAAAGCAGATACTTTGATTTTTTTCATGAAGTAAGGGAAGGACTCGATATGAGCAAGGACTGAAAGATTACTGAAGATAGATAGGAATTTTTGTGGTTATAATTGAATTTGTTATGATGGATTTAAATAGTGCAGCAGGTTTGAGGAGATGAGAGACCTACTCCTTCTAATTTGTATGCTTGCACATTTTTTCCTTCTCCTTCAGGACATATTAAAATGCTTTACAGTAAATTCATTATTTTTAATACGTGGCCTCATTGCAATATAAGGAATGAAACTGCCAATTTCCACATAAGTTTTAGTGATGATAACTGAGGAATATAGATTAGTCAGTATAATGTGAATGTGTTATATCCGTCTCAGAGAGTGGGCACAGGCTTGGCTTAATGTCTCATTCAAAACATGACACCTCCACCCCTTCAACTGCACTGGAGATTTTGTACACATGTTCCTGGAGAGGGATTTGAATTCATAGCTGACACCCTCATCAAACACCATTCGCCATAGTTGCTGTACTCACTGGCCAACACAGACTCAAGATTAAACACAGCTTTTGCTTTAAACTTCTCATCTTTGCTTCCTGGTTCATATCGCCTCTGCTTCTCTATTCCTGTGACCACCTCAATTTCCTCAGGTCTCCAAAAATCTCTTTTTTTTAAAACCAATTCTGGCTTCTTCAACATGTTCAGATTTAATTCCTCCACCCTTTGTAGCCCTGGTTCAGGATTCTTTTGCTGAACCTGTGTCTCTCTACTTTCCTTTTCTCCTCAGGACCAGCCTTTAAACCGGGCTAAGCTTGTACTCATATGAAATTACCATGTGGCTTGGTGTGAAGATTTTCTTCAACAACAAGCCTGAGTTGTGCCTTGGGATACTTCACTAAGCGAAAAATCTGACAGAAATAAAAATTGCTGGTGTTTAATGTTTAATCACATAAATCTGAGTTATGGAGAATACAGTACATGTAATATTATAAATTCTGCATTCATTTTCTCTAAATCTATTTATTCATAAATGTTTTGAAAAATAAATCTCTTTGTCTCATGTAAATCTTTACTGCTCTCAAGAAGGTCTGTACATTTTGTGCTGTGTTAATTTGACATATCATTGGGATATCAATGGGTGTATGGGTTGTCCAAGGAGGGGTAGCACCTCTGGTGAGGGGGTTTGCCTCAATTAATCATCCAGTCTATGCACTCTTCTAACTACTACCATTGGGCAGCAGGTACAGGTGCCTTACGTTCCATACAACCATGTTCTTGTTTTCTTCCTGTTATGCCACTGGCGTTTAATGCAGCCGTGAAGTTCCTCCATCTCTGCTGGCGGTATTCAGGGCTTCCTTCATTGTGTCAGTAGCTTCCTCTTGGTTCTCACTCCTTGCAGTCATGCAAGAGCTGGGTGGAAACTCAGGAATACCATCACACTCAGATGTAGAAGAATTCTTCATTGCTGTTTCTGTAACAATTTTCATTTTAACCTGTCAGAGTTGTTCTTCTTTCTGGAAGTCCGTTGGGAACGATGTTGATGTCAGTGACGCCTAGGATGAGAGCGAAGCCCAAACTGGGAAGCGCAGATGCGCCCACAGGTCAGGCGCATTACGGCCATTGAGGGGTCAGGTCGTCTCTCCTTGTGGTCCTGGTGCTTTTGATTGGGATGCTTCAGCCGCGGCTCTTCAAATGTGCTGGTGTCTTTTTAGACTGCTAGGAACCAGGGTTTGCAGTCTTTGGCCAAGGCCTCCCAACCAGTCACAGGGATACTGCATGCCTTCAAGGACACTTCCACACAGTCTTCATAGCACTTTGTGGGGCCTCCCTGCTTTCTGGTGCCACGTGCCAGCTCAGAAAAGAATGCCACCTTTGGAAGGTGGTTGTCTTCCGTCCGGACCTCATGTCCAAACCATCGAAGTTGAGCCTTCATGATCAGTGTCTCTGTGCCAGAACTCTCAGCCCATTATAGCGTGTCTATGGTGGGGCTCTGTCTTGCCACGAGATGCCCATGATCTTGTAAAGGCATTGAATGTGGAACTGGTCAAGCATCTTGATGTGCCTGCGGTATGGGGTCCATGTTTCACAGCCATACAGCAGAGAAGTCAAGACTGCTGTGTAGACTGCCATCTTGGTTTTCAGCCGGATGCCACATTCTCCCCACACACATGTCCATAGCCTGCCAAAGGATGCCCCAGCTTTTGCAACTCTGTTTGAGACCTCTCGATCTAGACTGCAGGAGGAGGTGAGGCAGCTTCCCAAGTAGGTGAAGGCGCCAACATTGTTGAGCTGTGTGCCTTCAATCTCAATTCATGGTTCCGTAGGTTTGATATGGGGCGTGGGCTGAAGAAGAACTTCTGCCTTCTGCAGGCTGAGGTTAGGCTGAATTTTCTTGCAGCCACAGTGGGGCAGTCAGCGAGCTCCTCCCGGTCCCTTTCACTGTGTGCTGCAAGAGCGCAGTCATCTGCAAAGCAGAAGTCTCGTACTATTGCTTCCAGCACCTTGGTCTTGGCCTTGAGGCGTCACAGATCAAAGAAGTGTCCATCAGTCCGATAGCGAATTGTTATTCTGTGTGTTCCACTAGACAAGGGGAGACAGTGTGAAGACGAAGCATGGAGAGATAAGTTCAGTCGAGCATGAGCAGGCTGAAATAATGGACCTACTAGGGCAACCTACTCTGTAGGCAGCCTACGGAGAAGAAGTCATCACCCTGACACAATGGTATCAAGTATACAACCTCTCCCTCAATGTCGCGAAAACAAAGGAGTTGGTTGTGGACTACAGGAAGAATGGAGACAGGCTAGCCCCTATTGACAACAATGGATCTGGGGTTGAGAGGGTGAACAGCTTTAAGTTCCTTGGCATAAACATCAGTGAGGATCTCACATGATCAGTACATAACGGCTGTGTGGTGAAAAAGGCACAACAGCGCCTCTTTCACCTCATACAGTTGAAGAAGTTTGGTATGAACTGCCAAATTCTAAGAGCTTTCTACAGGGGCACAATTGAGAGCTTTCTGACTGGCTGCATCACTGCCTGGTGTGGGAACTGTACCTCCCTTAATCGCAGGACTCTGCAGAGAGTGGTGCGGACAGCCCAACGCATCTGTAGATGTGAACATCCCATAATTCAGGACATTTACACAGGCAGATGTGTAAAAAGGGCCCAAAGGATCATTGGGGACCTGAGGCACCCCAACCACAAACTGTTCCAGCTGCAACCATCCGGGAAATAGTACCACGGTATAAAAGCCATGATAAAAAGCTCTGGGACAGCTTCTTCCACCAGGGCATCAAACTGCTTAATTCAGGCTGAAGCAACTGTATTTTTATGTTATATTGACGATCCTGTTGTACATAATATTTATTATAAATTACACATTGCACATTTAGACGGGGATGTAATGTGAAGATTTTTACTCCTCATGCATATAAAGGGTGTAAGTAATAAAGTCAATTCAATTCAATTCAAATTCAATGCAATTCAATTCAATTCAATCTTCTTTGTGGATCTTGGGTAAGAGAAAGAAGTAGGTAGTATGAAGTTGGACTACTAGAAGGCTGTGATCTCCTAATGTGGTGACATCTGTTATGGCGTAGGACATGTGTCTTGGTGCTCATCGGCGTGGTCATAGTCTAGGGTTGATATGAAGAGGCATCTGAGAGCTGTCCTCTGGCAGTTAGGTAGTGTTGATCCACCAGACTACAACCGGACCACCCTTGTCTGCAGCTTTGAGGAATAGTCTTGGATTGAGGAAGAATGAATGGTGGGCAGTGTGTTCGGAAGGGGTGGAGTTCAAGTGGGTAAGGGGAGTACAGCAATTGAGGCAGTTAATGTTGCAATGGCAATTGGACATTCAAAGGTTAAGAGCGAACTGGTCAAGAAAGCTATTTCAGAACAATTTCAATGAAATAGGATCTTGAGTGCAAATCAAGTGAATGAATCTGTACTAAAGTTTTGAAATTTATCTGTATATTCCTCACATTATAGCTAATCTGTGGCTGATTTGTTTTTACACTTAAAAAGTTTCCTATATTTTTTCAGTTTATGTCTTTGTCATTCAGAGCTGCAAGTGGAACATCAATTCACTGTTTTTGGAGAGGATTAGCTTTTTAGCCGAATTTGAGTTATCACTGGGAAGATGTGTCAATATCAAATGCTGTTTAATATGAACCCTGCTACTCTTGATGTCCAAATAATATCTATTGTTTCAACTGTCTGAAATATTGAGTATAAAGGTCCAAAATACGTTCCTAAGCAGATTTTTTTCCTGCTTTTAATAAAATCCGAAATCCAGTTAAAATTTCATTTAACTTGAGAGTAAGAACCGTAACCTTGATGGCTAGTAAATATTTAATTGGGCAAATCTCTCGGTGGGGGGGGGGGGTAATTGGTCCTGATGTATATCATTAGTTTTCAGCCAGAAATTGTAATAAGACAATTCAAAGCCATTTTGATTGAATCAAGATTGACCTTTACAAAATTTGTAAACTTTGGGGAGATCAGATAGAGGTTAATAAGATTATGAGAAGCATAGAGAGAGTAGCAGACGGTATCACTTTCCCAGTGTTGAAAAGACTAATACCAGAATGTTTTTAAGACGAGAGGGGGTAATTTCAAAGGAGATGTGAGGGGCAAGTTTTTTTCACAGAGTGGTGGATGCCCAGAATGTACTGCCTGGGATGATGGCAGAGACAGATGCATTTGTGATTTTTAAGAGACATTTAGATAGGCACAGGAATGTGAGGGAACTGGAAGGATATGGACATTGTGTAGGCAAAAAGGATTAGCTTAGTTGGCCTTTTGATTACTGATTTAATTGGTTTTGGCACAACATTGTGGGCTGAGAGGCCAGTCACCGTTTTATGTTCTTGTGTATAGACTATTCAGCAGAATGCAATTCAATAGAATATATCACACAGCAGCTTGGTTGGAAGTTGGTTTTAATTTCATAATGCCTTTTCAGTAAATGCTTTTGCATTTATAAACAAAACAAATATGCGCAACATGTAGCACTTATTTTCACACCAGAGTAAGCAAACAAAAGAATTTCTAAGCTGTACCTACTTAGTTCACTTGTTT
Source organism: Mobula birostris (assembly GCF_030028105.1). Lineage (NCBI taxonomy): Eukaryota > Metazoa > Chordata > Chondrichthyes > Myliobatiformes > Myliobatidae > Mobula > Mobula birostris. Next base: position 54,938,437 of record NC_092390.1, on the reverse strand, counting down.
TTTCAGAAAACACTTGGACTGAGATCATCAGGTTATATTGGAACGTGCAATAGAAAAGCAGGTTATTATTCTTTTTAATAAAAGAATATTCTTTGAAAACCTCATTGTTCATGCGTGTTGCCGTAATTTGCACTCCACGATGTGTTGGTCTTTATATATTTATGCAAATAGCTTGCATTTGGAACATTGTGGGCCACAAATTGACATAGTTTCACAACATTTAACTAATTTCTCTCCAGAGTGAAAGCTGGCAGACATTTGATTGTTTTATCAAAGTGGTTCTGGGTAAACAACAGTCATCTATAAAACTCACAGACAGATGGGGATCAGCTAGATTTGCTTCACAAACACTATCTCATGTAAATTCCATCAGTAAATACTCTGCATCTCTGACGGTGCATGCAAACTGTTACATTACCATAAATTGTACATTGCTTGCAGTGGTGAAGGTGACCCATATATCCGATGTTACACAATGCTGATACACTTCAGATCCGAAAACTGTGAACATCAATAAGACACAGTTAAGTCGTGTGAAAATAAACTTTGCTTGCAGGTTTACTTTGATTAAGCTGTTCAGATGCAGATACGGCACTTCCTACAGTGACCATTGCCTTCAAATATGCTGAATAATCTTCCAAATAGGTAATTAAACAATTCATGTAACTACTTCACTGTAAGGTTATTAGAGTCACGGGGCTAATTGTTGAATCCACTGAAGTTAGGTATCCTACTGCTCAACGTTGTTTCAATGTTTAAATTCAGTGTCCTTCATTAACATTTTGAAATCTAATAGAACACCAGTTTCATGCAAAATGTTTCCCCTAGAATTTGTTGTAGCTAGGTTCAGTTTATTAATAACATTTATAATATTTATCTTTATAACATTTCCTCCATGCGTTAAGTGTGATGAAGTTGGAATTTCTTTCACAACTGGGTTTAGGATTTTACCAAACTGGAAATATGGGCACCGTGGTAGTATTGTGGTGAGCGCAACACTATTGCAGCTCGGTGGGGGGTGCTGGCTTTGGAGTTTGTAGTTCAACTCCAACATCATCTGTAGGGCATCTGTACATCCTCCTAGTGGAATGCTTGGGTTTTCTCTGGGTGCTCCGGTTTCCTCCCACAGTTCAAAGACGTACCAGTTAGTAGGTTAAAGGGACACTGTAAGTTGTCCCGTGATTAGGCTAGAGTTAAATTGGGGGTTGCTGCTTGAAGGGCTGTAGGTCAGTAAATAAATAAATAAATATGGAGAAAGCCTCTTTATCACAGAAAATGACTTAATAGAAATATAAAACCAAGTGCAAATTGTATGAGTTTAAAACTAGTCCAGCTCTCTGCTGTCTTTTAGCCTCTGGGTGAAAAAGATTATGGTTAGCTCTGTAACACAGCATGAAGTGCACTGGAAGATCTGCTGGGGTGATATTGTTTTCCCATTTTTCTCCACTGATTCCACAAAGTCTTCTCACAAACTTACCGAAGTGACATTTCTATATGTGAAATGTAGGAGTTGATAGGGTAGATAAGGAGTTGGCTGGGATGTCCAGAACCAGGGATCACAATATCAAACTAAAAGGACAGCTAGTCAAATCGAAATGAGATGAAATTCCCTCCCCAAGAAATGGTGGATTTTTGGAATTATTTACCCAAGAGAGCTGTGCTGCTTAGGTCACTGAGCAACATCGAGATAGAGCTTAATATATTTTTAGATAAAGAAGGAAATCAAAGGGTATGGAGTCAATGCAGGAAAATGGTGCTGAGGAGGTCAGCCACAATAACTTATTGAACAGCAGACTCCTGATAGTTTATTGTGAGCTTGTTAAAAAAGAAGCAAAAGGCCCCTCCATTGGTTGGTGTAGACTGTGGATGTTATGTCCTAGCAGTCTACATCGCTATCGATAGGCAAGCTAGTAATCAAGCCAGGGTAGTATGAGATGGAGAGTAACACACCCTTCCCACTCTCCATGAGCTGATGAATCCAAAGGAACTGATACAGTTTGGCACAGGTGACATTGTAGAAGTTGCCAGTCAGCACTGAACTCATTGTAAGACTGCCTTAGGGCCTCCAGCTTCTGATTTTTCCCTCGGGGTTCACTACCAAAGCCTTCCCCATGAGTGGGTATAGCTACAAGGCAACAGAGGTCTGAGATCAGAGTTTTCCTTCTCTTAGATAAGCTGGCAACCATAGCTGATGAGCCCCATCTGCCTGGAGTGAATAAATGAGCAGCAATAAATGAACGATAAAATGAGTAAAATGATCTCATTCAGATATTTAACATTCAAAGTGGAATGAAAAGATTGATAGCTGTTTTGTCCATCTGGAGAGTCTAGCAATGGGATCTCAGGAAACGACCTGGTACTGTGATGATTGCAGTAAATTCTATGGGAAATCTCAGTTCATGAGGGCTGTGAATGCTCAATTTCAGTAGTTGAAATTAATTAATTTTTGTTGGGGTATTAAAGTGGTTGGCGGGGTGAAGATATATCTCAACTATAAGAGGTGTAAGGTGCTCCTTCCCTCCACTAGCCTGTAGGTCACCCTTGGACAAAGTATAGCACCTACTTAGTGCCCCCCCCCAACCGATCAGGGTCACATGAAGCCATGGGACCAGGTAGTGTATGGTCATATGAGCAGCCGGTGCATATCACAAGTCCTGGGTATGCAACTACTGATGACAGGCAGACAGCATCTGAAGAGTATTGATAATGGCTGGGGTCACCCATTGTAAAGAGACTGCCCAGAAGAAAATAATGGCAAACCACTTCTGTAGAAAAGTTTGCCAAGAACAATCACGGTGACGAGACCATGATTGCCCACATCATACGACACGGCTCATGATGATGATGTCATATGACATGGCATATAGTGATGATGATGATGATTCGAGTATACATCGACTGGGTGAGAAAATGGACAAGGTGGAGGATTAGCCACATCCTCACTGATAAATGGAACAAGCTGAAGAAACTTCCTGCTCTGCTTCTTGCTCTAATAGAAAAAGCTATAAATTTAAATTATCTTGAAACAAGTAGATGAGGAATGACGACTAAAAATTGAGTCTGATCAGAGGGATCATCTTGACAAGTGCTTCTCCAAAAAGAAATATCTGTAGTGAAAGCTAAATAAATAACTCATTATAGAGCTTCCCAGAGGTGGCTGCAGAACCATAATTTAGGAACTAGGAGACATAAGGGGAAATGATGTGCAAAGATAAATTGCGCTGATGACAGGGGAATATGTGTAAAGTCAATGTGAAATAAAGCCCTTAGGATCTAAATTTCATAAAGCAATGTTTCTAGTATTCAGACAGAATGGTAAACATTATGACAATGAGCAATATTACTGTGAGAGGTTCTGACAGCTACCAGAAAGAAATTAATTTTATTGAGATGACAGCTACTTGTGTACCTGCATCAAAAAATGCAAATGCCATAATGACTAATTTTTGTAGGATTTTTCATTCAAAGGCATTGGTATTTCCATACCAGGCTGTGATGCAACCAGTCAATATACTCTCCACCACACCACACATCTATAGAAGTTTGTTAAAGTTTCAGGTGTCATGCCAAGTCTTTGCAAACTTCTAAGGAAGTAAAGGCACTTAATGTGCTAAATCCTCTGAAATGATAACACTGAGGAATTTAAAGTTGCTGACCCTCTCCATCTCTGATTCCCTGATGAGGAGTAGCTCATGGACCTCCATTTGCCTCATCCTGAAGTCAATAATCAGCTCCTTGGTCTTGCTGACATTGAGTGACTGCTTGTTTCTATGCCACCATTCAGCCAGATTTTCAGTCTCGCTCTTATATTGCTAATTTGTCACCATTTTTGGTTTGGCTTATGACAGTAGTGTCATCAGCAAACTTAAATATGGCATTGGAACTGTGCTTAGCATCGTTGTCATAAGTATAAAGTGAGTAGAGCAGGGGGCTAAATGCGCAGCTTTGTGGTGCACCTGTGTTGATGAAGATTGAGGAAGAGATGTAATTGTCAATCCGAACTGTCTCGGGTCTGCAAGTGAGGAAATGGAGGATCCAATTGCACAAGGAGGTATCGAGGCCAAGGTCTTGAAGTCCATTGACTAGACGCATAAACTCTTATTGGCTTCCAGCTGGATTCAGGTGTCTGCTGAGGACCTGTTATGCCAGTAGGTAAATTGGAGCAGATCTAAGTAACTTCTCAGGCAGGAGTTGATATGTTTCATCACCAAACTCTCAAAGCGATTCATCACAGTCGATGTAAGTGCTACTGGACGACAGTCACTGAGGCAACTTACCACATTCCATGACACCTGTGTCACTTGGTTTCACTTTGTAGGAAGTGATAGCATCGAAGCCCTGTCACAGCTGTCAAACATTCTTTAGTCATTCATTTGTGGCTGAGAATGGCCACTTCACATGTGAGATGGTTTTCTGAAGATTGTACCTGGACCTCTTGTATCTTACTTGGTTGCCAGACCTTAATGCCACTGATCTGACCCTTATCAAATTGCGGATCTCATGCTCCATTCAGGGTTTTCTGGCTGGGGAAGGCTCTGAATGATTCTGTGGGGATACACCCATCTACAGCTGTTTTTATGAAATCCATGACGGTTGTGGTGTATTGGTTCAGATCCACCAATGAGTCCTTGAACACAGCAAGACACATATTAGATAAAAGGAGAGTTTAAGGAGATACTTAACTGTCTATCAATGAAAAAAAATGAGGAATGAAACTGGTGGTCACATAAGAGCAATTGACAAGTGGTAGAACTAGCATTTCAAATTAATAGTACACATTGAAAAACTGCAACAACACAATTTAAAAATGAATAAACTATGACTGAATGTAATAAATGACTTGTGCAGTGAAGCATTCAAAAATGAATTGGACTTAAAAGTGATCACTTTTACCTGAAGCAACACCATCTGGATCTCTCCCGGACTAAGATGTCAGTAAACTGATGGAAGACATGGGGAAGTTTTTATCCTACTTCCTTTAAAATTGTGCAGTTTGTTTTGTTGGCATTGCTACATGTCCTGTGTACTTGATATGACTCTGAAAATAATTCAAAATAATTTAATGTGCAGCTTTGTTAGCATCAAGAAGACAACATCTTCAACACTCATAATTTGTGCGCATATACAAGTGTTAACTTTGAGGTAACAATGGCATGGAATAGAACAGACAGCTGGGTGTCATGGAGAATGTGATCATTGGACCTACAGTATATTTAGTGTAAGCTGCATGCATTATTTTTGCTAAGGCAAGCATACAAAACATTTGTTCAAAAGAATTTAAGTGTTATTTTTCAGACTTTTTTACCCAGTAAGAGAACCTCCTCCATTGACACCAAGCACCAGTAGGGCCCAACACAATTCTTCTTTTCAAGTGGCAGAATTCCCCAAGACTAGACTTTTGTTGATGGTTTAAACATGGTCTTTTGTTGCATTTATGAATTTCAATAGCAAGATGAGTTTAAAGAGCTTTATAATAGTGTAGAAAAGAAATTGTGAGTTACATTTGCAATCTAGGGTGAATAGTTTTAGCAACGGAAAGTGAGATCTAATAGGGCTTGATATTAGACCATAAGACAATAAGATATAGGAGCAGAATTAGGCCATTAGGCACATCGAGCCTGCTCCATCATTTGATCATGGCTGATCTTTTTTTTTCTCTCAGCCCCTATCTCCTGTCTTCTCCCCATTTCCATACATGCCCTGACCAATCAAGAATCTATTAATGCCTGCCTTAAAAATACATAAACACTTGGCTTTCACAGCCTCCTGTGGCAATAAATTCCACAGATTCACCACTCTCTGACTAAAGATATGGCCAGCCACATAATGGATGGATCAACCAACCAATTGGCCAAATCTGTATGATGTACTGTATCTAACAACCTTCACTTCTTTAATGAATGCTTTTCTGAGGTGCTTGTTCCCAGCAATATCTTCCTTCCTTGGTTCTTTCCCAACCAAAGACATTTTACATTCTTCTCCCCTTCCTTTCCAGTCTTGATGAAGGGTCTCAGCCTGTAACATTGACTATGTTGCTTTGATTTCCAGCATCTGTAGATTTTCTTGTGTAAATCTTTACTCTCTTTTCTAATTGGGGATACAGACCAGAATTATATGCTCTTAATGCTGTTGCTTCACATTATAATTCCTCAGCTACATTGTTACTTCATCCTGAATGCTAAAGATTTACACCAACTTATGTCAACTATGTGCATGGTGTTACTGGATGAACGTTCCAGTCATAGTACAACACAAAACATGAGTATCCACCATACCCCTTGAGCCTGCCCTGACTTTAATTCCTTAAACTTTCAAATATTTATCTATTTCCACTTTAAATATACCTAAATGATTTAGGGATGATCTATTTCTGCTTCTAATTTAATAATGTAAATGATCTTAAAAAAATTAAAGATTGGCTTTATTTGTCACATATATATTGAACCATCGAAGCATACAGTGAAATTCGTCTTTTGCATCAATAATCAACAATGCCCAGAATGCACTGGGAGCAGCCCGCAGGGTCACCATGCCTCCAGTGCCAACATAGCATGCCCACAACCTACCAACCCTAACTGGTACTGATGAAAAGTCACCCGAAACATCGACTACTTATTCCCATCCATAGATACTGCCCTACCTGCTGAGTTCCTCCACCACATTCTGTGTATTGCTAACCAGTACGTCTTTGCAACAAACATATAGCATAGGATATAGAACGTTACAGCAGAGTACAAATGCTTCGGCCCACTATGTTATAATGACCTTTCAACCGACTCTAAAATCAACCTAACCCTTTCCTTCCACATGGACCTCCAGATTTCTATCATCCATGTGCCAATCTAAAAGTTTCTTAAATGCCCCAAATGTATCTGCCTCTACCATCAGCCCTGCAGCACGTTCCATGCACCCACAACTCTCTGTAAGAAACTTACCTCACATATCTCCTCTACACTTTCCTCCATCCCCTTAGTGACTAGTGGGGTACCGCAAGGCTCAGTGCTGGGACCCCAGTTGTTTACAGTATATATTAATGACTTAGACGAGGGAATTAAATGCAGCATCTCCAAGTTTGCGGATGACACGAAGCTGGGCGGCAGTGTTAGCTGTGAGGAGGATGCTAAGAGGATGCAGGGTGACTTGGATAGGTTGGGTGAGTGGGCAAATTCATGGCAGATGCAATTTAATGTGAATAACTGTGAGGTTATCCACTTTGGTGGCAAGAACAGGAAAACAGATTATTATCTGAATGGTGGCCGATTAGGAAAAGGGGAGGTGCAACGAGACCTGGGTGTCATTATACACCAGTCATTGAAAGCGGGCATGCAGGTACAGCAGGCGGTGAAAAAGGCGAATGGTATGCTGGCATTTATAGCGAGAGGATTCGAGTACAGGAGCAGGGAGGTACTGCTGCAGTTGTACAAGGCCTTGGTGAGACCACATCTGGAGTATTGTGTGCAGTTTTGGTCCCCTAACCTCAGGAAAGACATTCTTGCCATAGAGGGTGTACAAAGAAGGTTTACCAGATTGATTCCTGGGATGGCAGGACTTTCATATGATGAAAGACTGGATCGACTAGGCTTATACTCGCTGGAATTTAGAAGATTGAGGGGGGATCTTATTGAAACGTATAAAATTCTAAAGGAATTGGACAGACTAGATGCAGGAAGACTGTTCCCGATGTTGGGGAAATCCAGAACGAGGGATCACAGTTTGAGGATAAAGGGGAAGCCTTTTAGGACTGAGATGAGGAAAAACTTCTTCACACAGAGAGTGGTGAATCTGTGGAATTCTCTGCCACAGGAAACAGTTGAGGCCAGTTCATTGGCTATATTTAAGAGGGAGTTAGATATGGCCCTTGTGGCTAAAGGGATCAGGGGGTATGGAGGGAAGGCAGGTACAGGGTTCTGAGTTGGATGATCAGCCATGATCGTACTGAATGGCGGTGCAGGCTCAAAGGGCCGAATGGCGCACTCCTGCACCTATTTTCTATGATTCTATGTTTCTATGTTTCTTAAAATAATACTCTTTTCTGTTAGTCATTTCAACATGTGGTCTATCCAGGGCTTTTTAGAACTACAACATTACCTCGTGGGTCTCGAACTCAATCCCCCAATAAATGAACACCAACACACCATATCCTTCTTAAAAACCCTATCATCTTTCATTGGCAGCTTTGAGAATCTATAGACGTGGACCCCAAGATCCCTCTGTTCCTCCATACTTTTAAGAATACTGCCATTATCCTCGGACTCCGCCTTCAGGTTTGACCTTCCTAAGTGTATCACTCCGCACTTTTCTGGATTAAGCTGCATCTGCCACTTCTCAGCCCAGATCTGCATCCTGTCAATATTCCACTGTAACCTATGACAACTTTCTACACTATCCACAACAGCACCAACCTTCACTAACCCATCCTTCCATTTCCTCATCCAAGTCATTTATAAAAGTCACACAGAGCAGGTGGCCTATAGTAGATCCCTGGGGAATACCAGAAGTCACTGACGTCCAAGCAGAATATGCTTCAGCTACAACCACCTTCAGCCTTCTATGGACAAGCCAATTCTGAATCCACACAGCCAAGTTTCCCCAGATCCCATGCCCCCTGAAATTGGGAGGAAACTGGAGGACTGGGAGGAAATCCGTGTGGTCACCTGGAGACCATACAAACTCTTTACAGACAGCAGTGATTAAACCCTGAATGCTGATCATTGGCACTGTAAGATAATTACATTTTTCTAGCACCCTGTCCCATCCTACTTTTCAATGTTCCTGTTGATAATAATGAATATATTTGCCTGGGGAATTTGGTGCTTTTGCAGCACAGTAAACCAGAAGGAGGACAGATGAATCATTGCTTCAGCTGGAAGGAGTATTTTCATCCTGGGTTGGCGGGGGGGTTGAGTTAAAAGGGTAGATGCATTGCCTAGGATGTATGGGGTGTCAGAGAGGGGTAGTGCCTCTGAGGGGGTGGGCACATTGTGCTCCCTTGGGAGTAGCACTTCTACCATTGGTGCCCACTTGGCACTCAGCACTCACCTGTGGCTTCAAGCAACTGTTTGCTAGTGACAGTGGCCACACCCTGGTAAGCTGCTTCAAACCAGGTGAGGGTAACCGATGGGTTCTAAACCCACAGTAAGTTTGGACTTGTCTACCCAAGTTAGTGAAGACTGGACCCTGCAGACTGCGTGGAGGTAATCACTAGTCTGGTTCAACAGGCAGGAAGGCAGACCCAGCGAGCACTGTGGAACACTTAAGGTGTGACGAGGTACCAAGGACATCATGGTCATCCACTGCATTTGACTCCATCTCCAGCCATCTTGCCACTGGGTAGAGATGGTCTCAGACAAGTGCGTGAGGTCAACACAGCAGAACTCTTCCTCACTTTAAACTAATTCTTTGTGCAAGTAGCTCTTGTCATGCATCCTTCCCATGCATCACTCGTGATTATATGAGTGCCACAAGAATGGGAGTGGATAATAGTGGTGGATCAGCGAATTCCCAGAAGGAATAGTTCCTATGGAACGCTGACAAGGCAGAGGAGGATGTAACAGGTGGTGGCACCATGCTGAAGATGCACGTATTAATGGAGAATACCGGGGAAATGTGGATTAGGACAGGCTGCTTTCTGGTAAAGGTGTAGTTGGTAAGTGGGAGGTCTTCAAAGGTGAAATTTTGAGAGTACAAAGCTTGTATGTGCCTGTCAGAATAAAAGGTAAAGATAACAAGTGTAGGGAACTTCGGTTTTCAAGATATATTGAGGCCCTGATCAAGGTAAAAAAAGAGGTCCATAACAGGTATAGGCAGATAGGAACAGATAAGGTGCTTATGGAGTATAAGAAATGCAAGAGAACACTTAAGAAATACATCAGGAGATCTAAAAGAAGGCATCAGACAAGGTGAAGAAGAATCCGAAGTGATTCTACAGAGAGGTTAAGAACTAAAGGATTGCAAGGGACAAAGTTGATCCTCTGGAAGATCAGAATGGTAATTGATAGAGGTATACAAATTTTTGGGGGGTATAGATAGGGTAAATGCAAGCAGATTTTTTCAACTGAGGTTAGGTGGGGACTACAACTAGAGGTCATGGATTAATGGTAAAAGGTGGAAAGTTTAAGGATAATGTGAGGAGAAACCTCTTCACTCAGAGGGCCCATAAGACAATAACGTATAGGAGCAGGATTAGGCCATTTGGCCCATCGAGTCTGCTCTGCCTTTTCGTCATGGCTGATTCAATTTTCCTCTCAGCCCCAATCTCCTGCCTTCTCACTGTATCCCTTCATACCCAGTCCAATTAATATTCTATCAGCCTGTGCCTTAAATATACATGAAAACTTCGCTTCCACAGCTGCCTGTAGCAAAGAATTCCACGGATTCACCACTCTCTGGCTAAAGAAATTCCTCCTGATTTCCATTCTAAAACGACACCCCCCTTCTCTGAGGCTGTCATGAGAGTGTGGAGTAAGCTGTCACCGCAAGTGGTGCATGTGAGCTTGATTTCAACATTTAAGCGAAGTTTGGATGGGTACAGGGATAGTAGGGGTATGAATGGTTATGGTCCCAGTTTAAGTGGTTTTGGCATGGACTAGATGGGCTGAAGAGCCTGTTTCAGTGCTGTACTTTTTCTATGACTGCATTCTGTACAATGTGGAAGTTGGTGGAAGCAGAAGATGAGATCAAGGGGGATCTTATCCTCCCTTAGTGGGAGAAAAGGAGCTGAGACACAACTGTGCAAAATGTTTCAGATCTCCGCGTTTGCAGGTTTTTTTGCCTTTTAATTATGATTCGGAATGAGTATATTTTGGCTGGAACATTTTTTCAAATATTAAAAAATATGGACTGAAGCAACTGTCTGTCTCCTGTTGCCCATTGCACTTGCTGGCACGCCTGGCCAGCGCACCGAGAGGCCCGTCCTGTTCCGGGACACTCGCTTCCTGTTTACATGGCAGCCCGGAAGTCAGCCGCTCCGTGAGGGAACCGGGTTGTTCGGCAGGCGAACGAGGATGCTGTTCTCGGTTAATATCAAGCTCTCCGCCAGGACCTTAACGGGAACGCTGAGCGGCCAGAACCGAGGGGCAGCCGACTGGTGAGTGGCGGCGCCGGGGCCTGGGCAGAAGCTCCCGGCCCACGCCGGGGTGACATTCAGCACAAGAGGGGCAGAGCACCAGCTCCTGTTCCTTAAACTGTCGGCTCTGCCGCCGATCTCTGACAGCACGCCGTTTTTATTGTAAAGTACATGTTGGTTAGATATGAGTTGTGTAAAGTAACTGTTACATCCCCCACTCGAATAATCAAACATCTCAGCGGCCTGCACTAGCGGGTCTTACAGAAATTAATTCGAATGCAATTGCTTGATATAGTATAACTGAAGTATTTTACCCAAAAGGGAGAACAGTGTGCAAAAAGAGCAGCTTTAAATCCACCGTCATGGTTTCCCATGTAACTTAGGTCATTGGTACAGCATAAATCCTTAGCCACAATAGAATACTTTGCAGGAATCTGTGTGCATCTTAGAATTTTAATTTTGACAAGAGGATTGTGACTTGACAGGTGTGTGTGTGTGTATGTATGTATGTATGTATGCATGCCACATAACTGCTACATGTGCCCCCCTCCCCTCCACTGGTTACCGTGGGTATGTGTACCAACACACTGGGGCACATCTGATTTCATTCAGGGCTGGACTTGCTATTAGTAAAGTAGGGCTGGGTCAGGGCCTTAGGAAACATATAGGATGGCCAAGGAGCCAAGATCACTGGTGGCCATCATCATCATTAATATGTGCCGTGTCATATGATGTAGGCAATCATGATTGTTTGGGTTGGGGCTAAGCAGATGCTACACCTTGCTGAAGGGTGACCTGCAGGCTAGCGGAGGGAAGGAGCATCTTACACCTCCTTTGCTGGAGACATATCTCTACCCCATCACCTGTACTGGTAGCCATGCAACTTTTAATGTACAGCAGCCACTGGCTGACCATGTTATGTTTTATAACTCTAGAAACAAATAGAAAGAAAAAAACAAGGAGCTGGGACAATTGTTTACTTCGTTCTTTTTCTTTAGTGAGGCGCTCGCTTATGACATGCTGGTATAATGACGTACGACATTCATATGCTTCTTATGTTTCACCCATTATGAATTATATAAACAAAGAAAGCTTAATAAGACAGTATATTTACAATATTAATCAAATATTACTGAAATTTTTAAATATAGTCCCAACCACACACTGATAGCCATGCAACCTTCTAATTTAGGGATAACTGCAGAACAGACTGAATACTATCAGCACCAATTACTTTTAAAAGGAAATTTAATGAATTTAAAATATAGATTTATGGGAACAGACCAGGGAGTTGGGTTCAAGTGATATAATCAAAAGTATTCTGTATACTCCTTCAGCTCGAAAAACGGCTATTAGCTATTACTGTCTCTAGCTCTTAGCTCATTTTGTATACTTACTACATTTCCTTTAATGCACAACTATAATTTTGCCTACTAGATTACTTGTCAAACACCACGTCAAAAATTCATTGACACAACTACATGACCCTCATATGCCTTTCTCATTGCTACATGTGGAATCCTGCAGAGTGCAGTCAGCTGTTTTGCTTCTGAATATTATAAAAGTGACAATACTTCAAAAAACATTTTCATTCCTTTGATCATCCTTGCTACACAGTATGTTGGCAACTATGATTTATATTGCATCTTGGAACAAGGTGTATTCAATTTAAAAAAAATCTGAAATGAAGTGATGTTATTTATAAAACTTACCAATAAGATGTTAGAATGATGTATAAATGCATCTGGTTATAATATCCTCTGGGGAAGAAAGGTTCTCAACATACCAAGTTTATATTCTGAAATAAATTTAAAAAGCTATTCTGCTTTTTTTAAAAAAATAGGAAATGGGTGTCATTGACAAAGTCAACATTTAATTCCAATTCTTAATTATCAGAATCAGGTTGAATATCACCATTATATGTCGTGGGATTTGTTAACTTTATGCTTTATGACAGCAGTACAATGAAAATATGGAAAAAAACAAGTAACATTAAGTATATATATTAAATAGCTAAGATAGGTAATGCAAAAAAGACAGAAATAAAGAAGTGATGAGGTAGTGTTCATGGGTTCAATGTCCATTTAGAAATCGGATGGCAGAGGGGAAGAAGCTGTTCCTGAATCGCTGAGTGCGTGCCTTCAGGCTTCTGTACCTCCTTCCTGATGGTAACAATTGGAAGAGGGCTTGTACCTTAGAATTCAGTGGTGAACTATATGTTTGAACCTTGTGGTGAAAGTCTACCCCAGATATCGATTTATAGGATTTTAGCCATATAACAAAGAGTAACGATGATTTATTAAGTCAGTATAGAACTTGTGCAAAGAATATCAAGACTGAGATGCTCGTGGAACTCAGTGTCATTCTGATCGTTTCTGTCTGGTCAAGTTTTCCATGTTCTTTACTTACAAAATTTCCTTACCCTCATTAAGCTTCTCTTATTTCCTACTCTGGTCTGTTTTAATTCACTTCTGGCATGTGTTCCTACAAATTTAAGGCGTCTGAAACCTTCTATCCTAACCTTGGATCAATTCCTGATTCCAAACACTTTTCTGCCTGTGACTGAATTTTAAAATGCTCAGCTCTGTTTTTCTTTCTCTCCATTGTCACATCTTTTCCTTTCTTTGTAAATTCTGAGCTTTAGCTCTCTGTGCTTTGTGCACTCCTCTTGATCATTGTCGAATGCAATAATGCCATTAGTGACAACCATGTTCTTGGCAACTAAAGCCTTAATCTCTGAATTTTCAGCGTAAATCCTTCCATCTATTTCCTGCTTTGAAATGCTCTTTACAGCCTGATTCTTTGACTTAAGCTTTGGTCATTGGCCATTGCATCTGCTATCTTGTTTAAGTGTGAAATTATGGTAATGCTCCTCCAAAGCACCTCAGGATGTTTCATTACATTAAGGTTGTTATAGAAATAGAATCTGTGTCCACTGTTTGCTTTCCTTGTGTTTCTGGTAGATGGAGAGCTACTTACTAGATGGAGAGCTACTTACTTACTTGCAACGCTGGCGTTTAGTTCAGCAATGAAGCTCCATCTTTGATGGTGTTCAGGGCTTCCTTCATCATTTCAGTATCTTCCTCTCAGTTTTCACTACTGTCAGTCATGCAAGTCCTGGGTGGAGACTTGGGAATACTGCCACACTCAGATGTAGGAGGGTTCTTCATTGCTATTTCCATAATATAACAGTTTTGTTTTACTAGTTAGGGTTGTTAGCCCTGAGCTGGACCCCCAAGCCTGGAGGACTGGTGGACTACTCAGTCTGGCTTCTACCCTTTGACCTGTTTGGCATGGGTGACCCTACCAAGAGCCAAAGCATAAAGCCCTGACTCCAGCCAACAGAGCTCTTTGGCTCATTGAGGGATGCAAGCCTCCAAACCACGCGAGGTTGTGGCCCTCTTGGAGGAGGCAGAGAGCAAAGTTTGTCAAAGAAGGCTTGGACAATTATGTAATCCACTTGTTGATGGTGCAAATGAACCAGAGTCAATGTAAAAGTAGCAGATAAAAGCCATTTTCTTCAAGCCTTGTTTGGTGTACTCATTCGCTTATGGTAATAGTACAGTGGGTCAGGCTGAGCTGCTGTAGAGCGAAATGGACAGTCGACATTCCAAGTCATGACCCTTCATGTGAACTGATACCTTGTCCTAGGTGGTTTGAACTTCTTTATTTTTACTTATTGATTGAGATACAGTGTGGAATTGGCCCCTTCAACTAATTTGACAGGTAGATTAAGAATCATAAATGCTTAGGTCTTCTACAGATTCCACTTGACTGGGAGGAAAAATGCAGTCATTTTTACTTTCTGTATAAATCTCATGTTAAGTGTTTCCAAAAATGCCTGTGGTTTAAGTTCCGTTGACTTATGTTTGTCCTTTGAAAGTTTTCCTGTTTTGTGCAAGTGGTCTTCAATAGTATTGTCAGGAATTATTGAAACTTGGATGAAAGATGTAGCATGACAAATTTGTTGTAGTGATTACTTGAGAACAAACTAAAAGTCACTGAGAGGCCAAGTGAGGGAGTATCACACTGTATGATGCGCTTCCAACTAACTGAATTCCAGGTCAAAAAAGTATGTTTAAGTATTTATTACAAACCAACAGTGAAATTAGTCAACTGTTCTGTAACTCATGTAAAACAAAAACGAGTGTGACGAGCATAATTGGATCAAATTCAAACAAAGATGAGTGTAATTGAATCAAATTCAAACAAGGACGAGCAATCAACAAGAAATATGCGCTCTCTGCTCACTTCCTCTCTACGCCGCCAAGCAGGTGAACAGGTGACTACTTTCATTTATTTTACCGCCACCCAAACCCACATGAAAAATTACCTTAACCTAGTGTGAGGGTATGCCACAAAGATTCAAAGTATGTTTATTGTCAAATTATGTATGCAGTAAACAGCCCTGAATTTTGTCTTCCCCATAGACAGTCACGAAACAAAGAGCAACCATGGAACCAACCTGTTCAAAGAAAAACATCAAACACCAACCCTCCCCCACACAATGCCAATGGCCGTAAAAAAAATGAGCGAGAAATATGGAATATAAAACACCAATTCAAAAGGCATATTTCAGTACTGTACAGCTCTGTTCATTATCTGCAGGCCACCTTGATTCAAAAGTCACATGAAAGTAGTAACAAAAAAGTGTCCAGAACTAGAAGTAGAAATAGAACACATCATAAAAAAACTGAAGTCCAGATCTATAATCGGCGTCAATTGAACTTTGCTCTGGCCCCGTTCGCCGACCTCATCAAGGGGGAGGGAGAGAGAGAGAGAGAGAGAGAAAATATGAATACAGACAAGCAATAAAAAGATACATGACTCCAATATCTGTAGGAAGAGAAATGAGTGCTGCACCAAATTTCATAATACCTTTAGAAAGCCAATGAAAATTAAGCTAAGTTTTGGTACAGAAACAGACAACTGGCTAACCATGTCACTCTTTTGGTACTTGCCTGATGATAGGGATGCACGTGGTATTCCCTCTCATCTCTGTGACTTGTAAATCTGTATTTCTTTTAAGAGAAAACTTGATCCCATTACCTAGGACAAGCTTCTCTACCTTTATACTCCTGCCTTCAACACCCCCCAAAATATACTCATGTACCTCCTATATATTATAGCGATGAACATGGTTTGTTCTTGTTAACCCAAGGCTGGATCTGTATTTTGGCCTTCTGATTAGCTGCTCTATCGGTACTCTCATGTACCACTTAGCTTCTAATGTACAGAAACAACTGACAACAAATTCTGACTGGGTCACATTTTTGCACATTTATTATTTACTTGCAAGGGGAAACTACCTCCAAATATTATGCTGGAGAATAGTTTCCGATCTTGTGTCTCAAAGAAAGTACTTTTATACTTTTTACAGAGAACAGTAATTAGGTTACTTCATTCCATAATAGCATTCCTCTGTTATCTGTGCAGTCTTTAGTTCCTATCATTCATTCTTCAAACAGCCAATTTGCCTGTCCTATTTTCCTCTGTTGTCAAAAAGACCCCCCCGCCATAAAACACCCATCTCCTGTCCTAAAACAGACACCTTGATAAAACACATAGTCTTATAAGCTTCCCATGCAAACCAGCAAAGCACCTTGGGATTTCATAGGTTCCATTTTGTCACATTACATTTTACTAAAGTTACAAATTCATGAAGCATTCACAGTCGCAGATATATGTCTACAGTACTTTATAAAACACAAGAGCATATTTTGTTTAATTTGCAGCTTCAGTTTCCTCTAGCAATCCACAGAAGAAAATGAGGGACTGTAGAAAGCATTTGCATCTTTTCCTCCTTTATGGGATGTGTTTCTTGTCTAAGTTTTATTAAAATTTTATGTATCCAGATGCTTTGATGCTTCCAACTCAGAATTGATGTTCATTAGTGGTAATTAACCAGGCAAGCTACATAATTAAGCTTGACACTATGCTATATATAGAGAGAGAGGACATAATGAACCATCGCCAATGGATGAAAATCTTTATTAAACATTGAGTAATATGTTGCTGTTTGATACTAACCCTGAATCTGATCAGGAATATGGAACATGATTATTGAATGTTATAATTAACACTAATTTATGCAATAGAGTACAATCAAAGCAGGATTTTGGCTTAATTGGATTAAGTGTTTATCTTAAATTCCCAGGAGATTTTAGCCCTTACAACTGCATGTTTAACTAGCTTTCTCTTGCATAGAAAATAGAAAATAGGTGCAGGAGTGGGCCATTCAGCCCTTCAAGCCTGCACCGCCATTCAGTATGATCATGGCTGATCATCCAACTCAGAACCCTGTACCAGCCTTCCCCCCATACCCCCGATCCCTTTAGTCACAAGGGCCATATCTAACTCCCTCTTAAATATAGCCAATGAACTGGCCTCAACTGTTTCCTGTGGCAGAGAATTCCACAGATTCACCACTCTCTGTGTGAAGAAGTTTTTCCTAATCTCGGTCCTAAAAGGCTTCTCCTTTATCCTCAAACTGTGACCCCTCGTTCTGGACTTCCCCAACATCGGGAACAATCTTCCTGCATCTAGCCTGTCCAATCCCTTTAGGATTTTATACGATTCAATCAGATCCCCCCTCAATCTTCTAAATTCCAATGAGTATAAGCCCAGTCGATCCAGTCTTTCATCATATGAAAGTCCTGCCATCCCAGGATGGGATCTTGGCAATTGAAATTGGAAGTTAACTTAGATTTAAGAATATTGCTCCTTTTGCTAAAATTGATCCACAAAACCATAAGATATAGGAGCAGAATTAGGGGCCTTTTGGCCCGTTGAGTCTGCTCTGCCATTTCACCATGGCTGATCCATTTCCCTCTCAGCCCCAATCTCCCGACCTCTCCCCGTATCCCTTCATGCCCTGACCAATCAAGAATCTATCAACCTCAACATTCAATACACTCAGTGACTTGACCTCCACAGCCACCTGTGGCAACGAATTCCACAGATTCACTTCTCTCTGGCTGAAGAAATTCCTCCTCATCTCCTTTCTAACTGGAAGTACCTCTATTACCCTCAGGTCTTAGACTCCCCCACTATGAACTTAAAGAGGGGTAACTTTGAAGGTATGAGACGTGAATTAGCTAAGATAGACTGGCAAATGACACTTAAAGGATTGACGGTGGATATGCAATGGCAAGCATTTAAAGGTTGCATGGATGAACTACAACAATTGTTCATCCCAGTTTGGCAAAAGAATAAATCAAGGAAGGTAGTGCACCCGTGGCTGACAAGAGAAATTAGGGATAGTATCAATTCCAAAGAAGAAGCATACAAATTAGCCAGAGAAAGTGGCTCACCTGAGGACTGGGAGAAATTCAGAGTTCAGCAGAGGAGGACAAAGGGCTTAATTAGGAAGGGGAAAAAAGATTATGAGAGAAAACTGGCAGGGAACATAAAAAGTGACTGTAAAAGCTTTTATAGATATGTAAAAAGGAAAAGACTGGTAAAGACAAATGTAGGTCCCCTGCAGACAGAAACAGGTGAATTGATTATGGGGAGCAAGGACATGGCAGACCAATTGAATAATTACTTTGGTTCTGTCTTCACTAAAGAGGACATAAATAATCTTCCAGAAATAGTAGGGGACAGAGGGTCCAGTGAGATGGAGGAACTGAGCGAAATACATGTTAGTAGGGAAGTGGTGTTAGGTAAATTGAAGGGATTGAAGGCAGATAAATCCCCAGGGCCAGATGGTCTGCATCCTAGAGTGCTTAAGGAAGTAGCCCAAGAAATAGTGGATGCATTAGTGATAATTTTTCAAAACTCGTTAGATTCTGGACTAGTTCCTGAGGATTGGAGGGTGGCTAATGTAACTCCACTTTTTAAAAAAGGAGGGAGAGAGAAACCGGGGAATTATAGACCGGTTAGCCTAACGTCGGTGGTGGGGTAACTGCTGGAGTCAGTTATCAGGGATGTGATAACAGCACATTTGGAAAGCAGTGAAATGATTGGACAAAGTCAGCATGGATTTGTGAAAGGAAAATCATGTCTGACGAATCTCATAGAATTTTTTGAGGATGTAACTAGTAGAGTGGATAGGGGAGAACCAGTGGATGTGGTATATTTGGATTTTCAAAAGGCTTTTGACAAGGTCCCACACAGGAGATTAGTGTGCAAACTTAAAGCACACGGTATTGGGGGTAAGGTATTGGTGTGGGTGGAGAATTGGTTAGCAGACAGGAAGCAAAGAGTGGGAATAAACGGGACCTTTTCAGAATGGCAGGCGGTGACTAGTGGGGTACCGCAAGGCTCAGTGCTGGGACCCCAGTTGTTTACAATATATATTAATGACTTGGATGAGGGAATTAAATGCAGCATCTCCAAGTTTGCGGATGACACGAAGCTGGGTGGCAGCGTTAGCTGTGAGGAGGATGCTAAGAGGATGCAGGGCGACTTGGATAGGTTGGGTGAGTGGACAAATTCATGGCAGATGCAATTTAATGTGGATAAATGTGAAGTTATCCACTTTGGTGGCAAAAATAGGAAAACAGATTATTATCTGAATGGTGACCGATTAGGAAAAGGGGAGGTGCAACGAGACCTGCGTGTCATTATACACCAGTCATTGAACGTGGGCATGCAGGTACAGCAGGTGGTGAAAAAGGTGAATGGTATGCTGGCATTTATAGCGAGAGGATTCGAGTACAGGAGCAGGGAGGTACTACTGCAGTTGTACAAGGCCTTGGTGAGACCACACCTGGAGTATTGTGTGCAGTTTTGGTCCCCTAATCTGAGGAAAGACATCCTTGCCATAGAGGGAGTACAAAGAAGGTTCACCAGATTGATTCCTGGGATGGCAGGACTTTCATATGAAGAAAGACTGGATGAGCTGGGCTTGTACTCGTTGGAATTTAGAAGATTGAGGGGGGATCTGATTGAAACGTGTAAGATCCTAAAGGGATTGGACAGGCTTGATGCAGGAAGATTGTTCCCGATGTTGGGGAAGTCCAGAACGAGGGGTCACAATTTGAGGATAGAGGGGAAGCCTTTTAGGACCGAGATTAGGAAAAACTTCTTCACACAGAGAGTGGTGAATCTGTGGAATTCTCTGCCACAGGAAACAGTTGAGGCCAGTTCATTGGCTATATTTAAGAGGGAGTTAGATATGGCCCTTGTGGCTACGGGGGTCAGGGGGTATGGAGGGAAGGCTGGGGCGGGGTTCTGAGTTGGATGATCAGCCATGATCATAATAAATGGCGGTGCAGGCTCAAAGGGCCGAATGGCCTACTCCTGCACCTATTTTCTATGTTTCTATATTTCTATAGGAAGCATCCTCTCCATATCCACTCTATCTGGGCCTTTGAACATCTGATAAGTTTCAGAGATTCTGCCCCCACCCCCCACCCATTCTTCTGAATTCCAGTCAGTACAGGCCCAGGGCCATCAAATGCTCCTCACATAAGCCTTTCAATCCCAGAATCAGTTTTGTGAACCTTCTTTGTACTCTCTCCATTGTCAGCAAGACCTTGTTAAAGACAATAACATGACCTTACAACTAATAAAAGACGTTTGGATAAGTGCATAGGAGGGGTATTGGCAAACATGGCTAAATGAGACTAGCTTGGTGGACATCATGGCCAATATAGATAGGTTAGGTTAAACGGTCTGTTTTCATGCTGTATTGCTCTATGACTCTATTTATAGTTTATCTTAAGTCTTAATTATTAAGCAGAATCTAGTTTGAATCTGGAGGCTACATCTGATGGTTTATTATTTAATTGATAAATATTATTTATTAATTAAAACTAATGTACTTTAGTTTAATTGATCAGATACAGATCATGTGTATCAAGTAATTATCCACTTGGCAAATTAGCGTGAATACGATTTAAAGGAAAGGGTGCAGTTGACAATATAGCTTTAAAGACGAATGTGAATGGGACTGTTCTTGTCACATGGTTATTTGTAGTGCTCTTCTCAGCATGGCCAATTCAAAACAAAGGTCATATGCCATGATGTGTCAATAATATGCAATCGAGGCATGTGACTTGCATACTCTAGTTTCTGAATAATTTAATTCTCCGGCATTTTGAAGGATAATACATTTTCAAATAGCCTATTCAATAATTAAACAGCACAAATGGACTTGTATAAAGTTATAGATTACTGACACAATGTTAGATACCTACTACCTTTCTGATTAATTGTAAAAGAAAAGATACATACTTAATGCAAAGCATTGGAATTATTTTTTGATTGAACTTAGAACTCTCATTACTGACAACTTTTCCTTAAAATGTAAGATCCAAGATGTGAGTATTGAATTGATTTCATTTCTTACATCCTTCACATACATGAGTAAAAATCTTTATGTTACTTCTCCATCTAAATGTGCAACGTACGATCATAGTAATTTATAATAATTTATAAAAATAGAAGAGTCAATGTAATATAGACTACACTCAAGTCAGCATGAGTTCATCAGTCTGATGGCCTGATGGAAGAAGCTGTCCCGGAGCCTGTTGGTCCTGGCTTTTATGCTGCGGTACCACTTCCCAGATGGTAGCAGCTGGAATAGATTGTGGTTAGGATGGCTTGGGTCCCCAGTGATCCTACGGGCCCTTTTTACACACCTGTCCTTGTAAACGTCCTGAATCGTGGGAAGTTCACATCTACAGATGCGCTGAGCTGTCCGCACCACTCTCTGCAGAGTCCTGCGATTAAGGGAGGTACAGTTCCCACACCAGGCAGTAATGCAGCCAGTCAGCATGCTCTCAACTGTGCCCATGTAGAAAGTTCTTAGGATCTGGGGGCCCATGCCAAACTTCCTCAACCGTCTGAGGTGAAAGAGGTGCTGTTGTGCCTTGTTCATCACACAGCTGGTGTGTACAGACCATGTGAGGTCCTCAGTGATGTGGATTCTGAGGAACTTGAAGCTGTTTACCCTCTCAACCCCAGATCCATTGATGTCAATAGGGGTTAGCCCGTCTCCATTCCTCCTGTAATCCACAACCACCTCCTTTGTTTTTGGGACATTGAGGGAGAGGTTGTTTTCTTGACACAACTGTGTCAGAGAGATGGCTTCTTCCCTGTAGGCCACCTCATTATTGTTTGAGATAAGGCCGATCAATGTAGTATTGGCAAATTTAATGAGCAGATTGGAGCTGTGGGTTGCGATACAGTCATGGATGTACAGGGAGTGAAGGTGGGGACTCAGCCCTGAGGGCTTCTGTATTGAGAGTCAGAGGGGTGGAGGTGAGGGAGCCCACTCTTAAAACCTGCTGGCGGTCCGACAGGAAGTCCAGGATCCAGCTGCCCAAGGGAGGATCAAGGCTGAGATCTCTGAGCTTCTATTCGAGCCTGGATAGAACTATAGTGTTGAATGCTGAACTGTAGTCGAAGAACAGCATTCTCACATAAGCATCCTTCTCCAAAGGTGTAAGGATGGTATGTAGAGCAGTGGCTATTGCGTCATCTGTTGATTGGTTGTGTTGGTAGGCAAATTGTAGGGGGTCTGGTTTGGGTGGTAGCAAGCTGCAGATGTAATCCTTGACCAGCCTGTCAAAGTATTTGTTTATTATTGAGGTGAGTGCAACAGGACACCAGTCGTTCAGGCATGTTATCTTGGTCTTTTTTGGTACAGGGACAGTAGTGGATAATTTGAAGCAGGAGGGCACTCTACACTGGGAGAGGGAGAGATTAAAAATGTCTGTAAACACACCTGCCAGTTGTGCTGCGCACATCCTCAGTACTCGCCCTGGGATGCCGTCTGTTCCAGCAGCCTTGTGACTGTCCACTCAAGTCAAGCCAAGTCACTTTTTAATTGTCATTTCAACCATAATTGCTGGTACAGTACACAGTAAAAACGAGATGTTTTTCAGGACCATGGTGCTACATGAAACAATGCAAAAACTACACTGAACTACGTAAAACAACACAAAAACTACACTAGACTACAGACCTACCCAGGACTGCATGAAGTGCACAAAACAGTGCAGGCATTACAATAAATAATAAACAAGACAATAGGCACAGTAGAGGGCAGTAGGATGGTGTCAGTCCAGGCTCTGGGTATTGAGGAGTCTGATGGCTTGAGGGAAGAAACTGTTACATAGTCTAGTCGTGAGAGCCCGAATGCTTCGGTGCCTTTTTCCAGATGGCAGGTGGGAGAAGAGTTTGTATGAGGGGTGTGTGGGGTCCTTCATAATGCTGTTTGCTTTGCGGATGCAGCGTGCAGTGTAAATGTCTGTAATGGTGGGAAGAGAGACCCTGATGATCTTCTCAGCTGACCTCACTATCCACTGCAGGGTCTTGTGATCCGAGATGGTGCAATTTTTGAGCCAGGCAGTGATGCAGCTGCTCAGGATGCTCTCAATACAGCCTCTGTAGAATATGGTGAGGATGGGGGGTGGGAGATGGACTTTTCTCAGCCTTTGCAGAAAGTAGAGACGCTGCTGGGTTTCTTTGCTATGGAGCTGGTGTTGAGGGACCAGGTGAGATTGGAAACTTTAGTATATTTACATATATAGTTAAATAAAATATATTTGAGTCTATGGCTACCTTGTGTTTAATATTGCAAGTTATTTCGATGGGAATTATTGACCTTAGCTTTTAGTGAAGAATAATTACATTGAATTTTATATTTTAGTTTCCATTGTAAATGATACACAAGCATTAATTATAAGATCATAAAATATATGTCTAGGACATAGATTTATTTTATATTATTGAGCTAGATTATGCATTTGGAGATATTTAATGCATCCTTCAGGTTTGGACCATTTTATAAACTGTTGCTCACAAATAATGCTGAAAATATAAACCATTACCATTGCCTTGAGTAAAGCAGGATACCTGCAACTTCAACAGCAAAACTGGTGAGATTTAAGTATGACAAAATAAGTTGGAAAAGTTTGGTGAATTAAAGGTGGAGAACACAAGTGGTAGCAGGTACAGAAAGAAAACTGAGAAGGAAAGAAAGACTGGGGACACAAAAGAACTGGAAAGAAGATGTTTAAAAAAATGATAAATTGGGCATTTAATCTT
This sequence comes from Mobula birostris, assembly GCF_030028105.1. Lineage (NCBI taxonomy): Eukaryota > Metazoa > Chordata > Chondrichthyes > Myliobatiformes > Myliobatidae > Mobula > Mobula birostris. The sequence continues at coordinate 54,914,370 of NC_092390.1, read as the reverse complement.
AAACTGATGTGTGGCCTGAAGGTAAATAAACTGAAGTCTTGGAAAGAACCATAAGATGTATAAGATGATGAGAGGCATTGATTGTGTGGATAATTAGAGGCTTTTTCCCAGGGCTGAAATGGTTGCCACAAGAGGACACAGGTTTAAGGTGCTGGGGAGTAGGTACAGAGGAGATGTCAGGGGTAAGTTTTTTACTCAGAGAGTGGTGAGTGCATGGAATGGGCTGCCGGCAACGGTGGTGGAGGCAGATACGATAGGGTCTTTTAAGAGACTTTTGGATAGGTACATGGAGCTTAGAAAAATCGAGGGCGATGGGTAAGCCTAGTAATTTCTAAGGTAGGGACATGTTTGGCACAACTTTGTGGGTCGAAGGGCCTGTATTGTGTTGTAGATTTTCAATGTTTCTATAGAACCATAGAATTTGTTCCAGTACTTTGAACTGCAAGAAACCCAATGCATTGTGTGTGGTTGGATTGTCCTTTCCTTTACAATTTCTTTCTACCTAGAGATCACAGAACTTTTTATTTGGGCAAACGATTGTATGTGTAAGAGTTGGTGTCAAAAACAGATGGAGATGATTTGAAAAAGAATCTTGGTGTGGCAGAGTATGGAAAAGAGGTTTCTATGATCAAGTGAATGAATTAAGTGATGAAGATTGAGTGTTGGGATGTGGGTGGCCAGAGAAAGGACTCCAGGTGGAGCCGTAGGTGGCCTATGTGATCCCGCGGGTAAGGGTTGGGCTGAGAGATGATTGCGTGCAAGCTGGGGGTAGAGAGAAGGTTATGCATGAATGGTGGGGGATGTCGGAGAGGGGGTTGCATATGGTTGGGAACTTCATTGCCCACATGTGGGATGGATATCTTAGGTAGGTAATTGGTCACGTGTCAGGCAGGTGACTCGAAGTTATTGACCTCGGTATCAGGGAGATGATGGGTGTTTAAGCAGGTGGCTGGGGATTTTGGCAGCAAAGGCTTTGGTGATGATCAACAGTGATGGAAAGTTACAGAAGATGTCGAATAATGAAACAGTTAATGTAAAACAACATTGGTGGTAAAGTAGATAAGAAAATGATACTGTTGTGAAGTTACAAACAGAATCAGAGCAACAACTTCGCTGTGTTTTTATTTAGTTGTGTGTCAGTCTCAAGTTTGAAAGAGCTGCCATATTTGCCTGTAATTAACAGCACATACAGTGATAGCTTCACAATTAATTTACCAGGAGCATGTGAATTACCGCACTTTCTGAAGTTAGTAGCTAGCATTTTTGGTTTCCTGCCATTGAGGCTGGTCATTGAATTCATGAAATGGGGAGGTGCACTCATTTCTATTTGGATCAATGGTGCTGTGATAGAGGTGGCTGAGAGCTTCAAGTTCCCAGGTGTAGGCATCTTCGAAATCTTTCAAATCGCTTACTAACTCTTTCTTCAGTTAGTCCTGACGAAGGGTCTCGGCTGAAAAGTCGACTGTACCTCTTCCAAGAGATGCTGCCGGGCCTGCTGTGCTGCATTGATGGGATAAGGGAGGGGCTTGAAGCACCTTGCATCTGTCCCTAACTTTCTGTGAGAATGACTGCTTTGTGAAGGGCAATGCCTTTATCTGAGGTTGCCAGTTATTTTATTTAATTTTAACATGTTAATTATTCAGTATTAAAATATTGTTAACTTAGTTTTTTAGGTTTAAAACTTTTGAAACTTTTGTTATATTTACTGAAGGGACTGCAGGCTGAGCCAGCATTTTTACAAACACAAGAAAATCTAAAGCAACACAAACAAAATGTAGGAGGAATTCAGCAGGTCAGGAGTATCTATAGAAATAAACAAACAGTCGACATTTCAGGCTGTGACCCTTCATCAGGAAGGGGAGAAGTCAAAATAAGAAGGTGGGGGGAGGGGAGGGAGAAGTACAAGGTGGTAGGTGATAGGTGAAACTGAGAGAAGGGCGGGGGTGAAATAAAGAGCCAGGAAGTTGATTGGTGAAAGCGTTAAAGGGCTGGAGAAATGCAAGTCTGATAGGAGAGGACAGAAGACCATAGAAGAATGACACAACAGTTGGGGGTGTTGTGGATAGTCTGGAGGGTTGTCAGAGGTTACAGCGAGACAAAGATAGGATGCAGAACTGGGCTGAAAAATGGTGGTTGGAGTTCAACCCAGATAAGTGTGAAGTTGTTAATTTTGATAGGTTAAATTTGAAGACAGAATATGATATTAATTGTAAGACTCAGCGGTGTGAAGGTTCAGAGAGATCTTGGGGTCTGTGTCCGTAGGATACTCAAAGCCGCTCCACAGGTTGACGGTGTTGTTAAGAAAGCGTATAGTGTGTTGGCCTTCATCAGCCGTGGCAATGAGTTCATGAGCCGTGAGGTAATGTTACAGCTATATAAGACCTTAGTTCGACCTCACTTGGAGTACTGTGTTCCGTTCTGGTCACCTCTCTACAGGAAGGATGTGGATACTACAGAGAGAGTGCAGAGGAGATTTACAAGGATGTTGCCTGGATTGGAGAGCATGCCTTATGAGAATAGGTTGAGTGAACTTGGCCTTTTCTCCCTGGAGCTATGGAAGATGAGAGGTGACCTGATAGAGGTGTATAACGAGATGAGAAGCATTGATTTTGTGGATAGCCAAAGGCTTTTTCCCTGGGCTGAAATGGCTAACATGAAAGGCATAGTTTTAAGGTGCTTAGAAATAGATACGGGGTGATGTCAAAGGTTGGTTTTTCACACACAGAGTGGTGGGTGCGTGGAATGCACTGCCAGTGACGGTGGTAGAGGCTGATACAATAGAGTCTTTTAAGAGACATAGGTACTTGGGGCTTAGAAAAATAGAGGGCTATGTGGTAGGGAAATTCTAGGCAGTTTCTAGAGTAGGTTATATGGTCGGCACAATCTTGTGGGCCAAAGGGTTGGAATATCTTGCAGTTAATTGCTGACCACTATCACTTTGGGGAATTTTAACCAGGCCAGTCTGGAAAAAATCACTTAACAATTACCATCAGCAGATCACTTGCAATACCAGAGGAAACAACACACTGAACCATTGTTACACCACCATCAAGAATGCCTAACGTACTATTCTACTTCGGGAATTCTCATCACCTGACTGTACTTCTACTCCCTGAGACTGAAGACTGCAGTATCAGTAGTGAGGACCTAGAAGGTGTGGACAAGGGAAGCACAGGACTGCTTTGAATCAGTGGTCTGGACCATATTCAGGGGTTCATCTTCGAATCTGGATGAGTATGCTGCAATTGTTACCGACTTCATTAAAACCTGTGTGGATGAGTGTGTGCCCACAAAGACTTGCTGTACATTCCCAAACCAAAAGCTGTGGATGAACCAGGAGGTACATCATCTGCTGAAAGCTAGATCTGTGGCATTCAAGGTATGTACCAGAAAACCAGGTATGACTTGCGTAGGGCTATTTCAAGGGTGAAGAGACAATTTTGAACGAGGTTGGGGACAACACTGGATGCATGACAACTCTGGCCGGGATTGCAAGACATTACTTCCTACTAAGTGAAACCCAATAGCATGAATGGCAGAGATGCCTCACTACTGGATGAACTCAACACCTTCTATTCCCACTTTGAAAGGGAGAATGTCACTGCAGCTATGAAGATCCTTGCTACACCTGATGATCCTGTGATCTCTGTCTTGGAGGCGGATGTTAGGCTTCTTTAAAGAGGGTGAACCCTCTCAAGGCAGAAGGCCCCGATGGAGTACCTGGTAAGGCTCTGAAAACTTGTGCCAACCAACTGGCAGGAGTATTCAAGGACATTTTCAATCTCTCACTGCTACGGGTGGGAGTTCCCACTTGCTTCAAAAAGGCAGCAATTATACCAGTGCCTAAGAGGAACAATGTGAGTTGCCTTAATGATTTTTGCTCAGTAGCACTCACATCTACAGTGATGAAATGCTCTGAGAGGTTGGTCATGACTAGACTGAACTCCGGCCTCAGCAAGGACTGCAATTTGCCCATTGCCACAATAGATTAATGGCAGACGCAATCTCAATGGCTGTTCACACGGCCTTCAACCACCCGGATGATACAAACACCCACCTATGTCAGGATGCTGTTTATCGACTATAGCTCAGCATTTAACACCATCATTCCCACAATCCTGATTGATAGGTTACAGAACCTGGGCCTCTGCACCTCCCTCTGCAATTGGATCCTCAACTTCCTAACCAGCAGATCACAATCTGTGCGGATTTGCGATGATATCTTCTCCTCGCTGGCGACTAACACTGGTGCACCTCAGGGGTGTGTTCTTAGCCCACTGCTCTACTCTCTATATACATATGACTGTATGAGTAGGCATAGCTCAAATACCATCTATAAATTTGCTGATGATACAACCATTGTTGGTAGAATCTCAGATGGAGACCCAGGAGTGAGGTATACCAACTAGTGGAGTGGTGTCGCAGCAACAACTCAATGTCAGTAAGACAAAAGAGCTGATTGTGGACTTTAGGAAGGGTAAGATGAAGGAACATATACCAATCCTCATAGAGGGATCAGGAAGTGGAGAGAATGAGCATTTTCAAGTTTCTGGGTGTCAAGATCTCTGAGGACCTAACCTGGTCCCAACATATCGATGCAGCTATAAAGAAGGCAAGACAGTGACTATACTTTATTAGGAGTTTGAAGAGATTTGGTATGTCAACAAAAACACTCAAAAAACTTCTATAGATGTACTATGGAGAGCATTTTGACAGACTGCATCACTGTCCTACAAAGTACACAGGATATCTTCAAGTTATCTCAGAAAGGCAGTGTCCATTATTAAGGAGCCTCAGCACTCAGGGCACGCCCTTTTCTCACTGTTGCCATCAGCTAGGAGATACAGAAGCCTGAAGGCACACACTCAGTGATTCAGGAACAGCTTCTTCTCCTCGGCCATTCGATTCCTAAACATTGAACCCTTGACCACTACCTCACTCATGAGACAGCCTATAGGGAGGAGGTACAGCATTTGACAGAATGGTGTTGTCATAATAACCTGGACTTGAACATCACAAAAACCAAGGAGCTGATAGTAGATTTCAGGAAATCAAAGCGCGTCGAGCACTCTGCTCTGCACATATACGGGAAAGAGGTGGAGAGAGTATAGAGTTTCAAGTTCCTTGGCGTCCACATCTCAGCTGACCTCACCTGGACTGCTCATATCTCTTATCAGGTGGGGAAGGCCCAACAGAGGCTCTACTTCCTAAGGAAGCTAAAGCACGCTCTCCTCCCTCATCACCTGCTGATCAACTTCTATCGGACAACTATAGAGAGCCTCCTGACGTATTGCTGTGCAGTGTGGTTTGCCAGCTGCATGGAACAGAACAGGAAGGACTTGCAGCGGGTGGTGAGGGTAGCAGAGTGGATTATTGGCACAACATTACCCTCCCTCAGAGACACTTATATTGGCAAACTTCAAAAGAAGGCTACTTGTATTTCAAAGAATCCCTCTCCATCCTGGACATCACCTGTTTTTCCCTCTACCTTCTGGGAAGAGATACAGAGCATTAAGGACAAAAACAAAGAGACTCCTTAACAGCTTCTACCCACAAGCAGTGAAATGTATAACACCCCCTTCCCTTCTCCTGCCCCCCTCTTAAGACGGCGGCATCTAAATGCATCACACTTCCAGGAATTGCAGGTGTGCAATAGTCCTACCCCACCCCCCATCCATATATTATTAATTTTGGACTGCACTCCGGAGGTTTTAGAGTTTATTTTGTGTATATATTCTTTGTCATGCTGCAAAACGTTGAGCTGCTGAACTGTGTTTCATTGCTCCACAACAATGACAGTAAAGATATTCTTCTTCTTCTTTTAAATTTATATTTTTCCTGTTTTTGTATGATTTTAATCTATAATTAATTTTTCTTCTGTATTACGTATTGCATTGAACTGCTGCTGTTCAGTTAACAAATTTCACGACACATGTCGGTGATAGTAAACCTGATTCTGATTCTGATGTGCTGTAGCTTTCCAAGTTCTATGTTAAAGGTGGGGAGAGGAGCACCCGGGGGAGGTGGTGGGCAGGTTAGGAGATAAGGTGAGAGAGGGAAACAAGAATGGGGAACGGTGAAGGAGAGGAGGGGGACAACTGATGGAAATCAATTACTGGAATTTCGAGAAAGCAATGTTCATGCTATCAGGTTGAAGGCAACCCACACGGAATAAAATACGTTGCTCCTCTAACCTGGGTATGCCCTCATCGTGGCAGTAGCAGAGCCTGTGGACTGACATATGGGAATGGGAAGTACAATAGAAATGGGTGACTACCGGGATATCCAGCTTTTTGTGCCAGCAATTTTAATTGCCCCTTCTTGGTTTTCCATGAGAAGGTGATGGTGGTGAGCTGGCTTTCTGAACCACTGCTGCCCTCGACGTGTGGGTGCACCCACGATGCTGATAGGCGAAAGTTCCAGGAATTTGACCTGATGTTGCTGAAGGGACAGTGATGTATTTCCAAGTCAGGATGATGGTGGCTTGGAAAACAACTTCTAGTGCTGGTGTTCCCATGCTTCTGTGGCTAATGTCCTTTTAGTTGATAGAAGACTGGACTTGGAAGGTGTTGTGTGAGGAATCTTGATGAATAGCTGCACTGATTCCTGCAGATGGTGTGCCGGTGATGGAAGGAATGGATGGGCTGCTTTGCCTTATATGGTGCTGAGCTTCTTGAATGCTCACTTATCTAGGGAAGTGGTTGAGTTTTTCTATCATACTCCTCACTTGAGCCTTGTAGATGATGGAAAGGCTTTGGGGAGTTAGAGATGAATTACTCATTGCAAGATTCCTAGCTCCTGCCCAACACTTGTATCCACAGCATGTATGTGGCTACTGTATGTTATTTTCTGTTTAATGGTAGCTCCCTGGATATTAATAGTCAGGGATTCAGTGATGGCAATGGCATCGATATCCTGGGGGATAGTTCCTATCCTTGCGAGTTGTAATTTTATGAGTACCGAATTGAGAACCTTCAGGATTAGTTTACGTAATGTTTAAAATTCATGGCTACTTTGTTAGTTGGTGTGTTAGTTGGATTGTCTCTTGTTGGATATTGAATTTTTTTTTATTAAGTAGCTTATGTCAGCACAGAGACATGTCAGAATAGCTCAGTGTCCTTTCAGAGTGGTGAATTCTCAAAAGCTTCAAGAGAATGCTGGGTGGGACCTCAGCAGTCCACCCCACCTCCCATTTGTTTTCCTGTTGTTAAGAGCCCATTCTGTCTTCCAGAGCCGTTCCTGGGTACCGGAGTTAGCTGCTGCCAGCGGTTGTGGTGGAGGGAGGGTGGGGGGCAGCGAGTCCAGCGTATTCCAAATCACTGCCCTTAAGGATTGTAATTAGATTCCCTGTTCTGGAGGTTTTCCTGACAAGATCGTCATAGTATTAGAAAAGTGCAGCACAGAAGCAGGCCCTTCAGCCCATCTAATCCACACTGAGCTATTACTTCATTACTTCCAATAAAATAAATCTTTTCATTAGAAGCACTCTGAATAAATTCGTACAACTTGTGATTTTCAGATCTAATCGCCTGAAAGCAGCGATTTATTATTTTCTGTTTTTGCACTCTGTTACTATAACCCTTTTAGCACATTGAGACTCTAGTGTATTTCATAATTCCAGCAATTTTTGTATCATTATATAGGTCAGAAATGATTTGCCCTCAACGGATGCAAAAGAGAAGTTTTAGTGTTCTCTTGTATCAGTGTGAAGCCAATTTGTTTTGATCAAAATCAGGCACATGTATCATAGAGGGATTTGTGTTCTTATCCTTGCAGTTTGTAATTCTCTGAGCAATTAATTGAGAAACATAAGGATTACTTTAAGTCAGGGGTTCGCAACCTATTTTATGCCATGGACCAATACCGTTAAGCAAAAGGTATATAAACTCCAGATTGGGACCCCTGGTTTAAGAAAAGTTTAAAATTCTACAGCAGTCTTTCTTTTCTTTCTTTTTCATTCTTTTTATTAAATTTCAAGATTAATAAGCATAACAATAATAGTAATGATGTATAGAGATCGGGATTACAATAATAACAGTTAACATGTACAAGCACATATTCCAAGTAACAAATATAGTTTAACCTCCCAATCTCATAGTAGCTGACCATGAAAAAGATATTTTATAAAGAAAGAAAAAAGAAACCCCCTAAAACTTAAGAAAAAGAAGTAAACTAAAAAAAAGAAACTAAAAGCTTGGGCTGTCATATTACATCGGCTAAAATTATTATTTGTTGTTAACTGCGCTCCTCTATACATGAACAAAAAATTGCTACAAAGGATTTAGAAAGGGTCAACTTACGTCGTATGAAAATATTGAATAAATGGCCTCCAAGTTTCTTCAAATTTAACCGAAAGATCCACAGTACCATTCCTAATTTTTTCCAAGTTTAGGCATGTTATCGTTTGGGAAAGCCATTGAAAAGTAGTGGGGGTATTAGAATCTTTCCATTTAAATAGAATGGATCTTATAGCTATTGATGTAACAAATGCAATTAGACGACAAGCTGACAAGGATAAATGACTAGAGTCTACCACTGGTAGTCCAAAAATTGCAGTAATAGGATGAGGTTGAAAATCAATATGCAGAGCTACTGAAATAATATCAAAAATAGCTTTCCAATATTTTTCTAGAAGAGGACAAGACCAGAACATATGTGTCAAGGAAGCTACCTCAGAATTACATCTATCACAAACAGGGTTCATGTGGTGATAAAAACGAGCTAACTTATCCTTGGACATATGAGCTCTATGAATCACCTGAAATTATATCAAGGCATGTCTGGCACACATTGAGGAAGTATTGACTAATTGAAGAATTTTCTCCCATTTCTCTGCAGATAAAGATATTTGAAGTTCTCTTTCCCACTCATTCTTAATTTTATCAGATGTACCTAAACGTATTTTCGTAATCAGATGATAAATAATTGCTATTAAACTCTTATGATGGGATTTTTTTTCTGTAACTTCAATTTGATGCAGTATCGGAAAGGTAGATAAAGTAGCGTTCAAGATGTTTCTAATCTGTAAATATCTGAAAAAGTGTGATCTAGGCAAATTATATTTATTAGACAACTGTTCAAAAGACATAAAGCAATCATCCATGAATAAATCACGAAAACATGTTGTTCCGTTTGTTTTCCATAGAAGAAAAGCTTGATCAATTCTAGATGGATGAAAGAAAAAATTAGATATAATAGAACTTGACAGGATAAATTTGTTCAATCCAAAGGATTTACGAAATTGAAACCATATTCGTATTGTATGTTTAATTACTGGATTTACCATTTGTTTATTCAATTTAGAAAGTGCAAAGGGAAGCACAGCTCCTAGAATAGAAGCCAGTGAGAAACCCTGTACAGACTCCCGCTCAAGATTCATCCATCGTGGACATTGAGTTTCATCCAATTCTTGTGTCCAAAACATTAAATATCGAATGTTAATTGCCCAGTAGTAAAATCTAAGATTCCGCAAAGCCAAACTGCCTTCTTTTTTTGATTTCTGTAAATATTTCTTAGTTAACCTGGGATTTCTTTTCTGCCATATATATGAAGAAATTTTAGAAACAATAATATCAAAAAAAGATTTAGGGATAAAAATTGATACCGCCTGAAATAGATACAGAAATTTAGGTAAAATAATCATCTTAATAGTATTAATTCAACCAATGGAAGATAAGGACAATGTGGACCATTTAGTAAACAGTTGTTTAACATGATCAATTAAGGGTAAAAAAAAAACTTTAAATAGATCCTTATGCTTCTTCATAATTTTAACACCCAAATAAGTAAAATAATCAGTAACTAATCTAAATGGTGATTGTCTATAAATTGGAACTTGCATATTTAATGGAAAGAGCACACTCTTATCAAGATTCAGTTCATAACCAGAAAAACTACTAAACTGAGCAAGTAGTGTTATTACTGCAGGAATGGATTTCTCTGGGTTAGAGAGATATAGTAACAGGTCATTTGCATATAGTGATACTTTATGCATCTCATTCCCACGAATAATGCCAAATATATTAGGTGAATCACGAATAGCAATTTCCAAGGGCTGCAATATCAAAAAGTAAAGGGCTTAAAGGACAGCCCTGTCTAGTACCTCGAAAAAGCCTAAAAAACGGGGATCTCTGATTATTGGTAAATACAGCAGCCAGAGGTGTACGATATATCAATTGAATCCAGGATGTAAATTTTGAGCTGAAATTAGATTTTTCAAGTATATCAAATAAATATTCCCATTCAAGTCTGTCAAATGCCTTCTCCGCGTCAAGTGAAATAACACATTCTGGAGTTTTAACTGAAGTAGTGTATACAATGTTCGTTAGCCTCCTAACATTAAAATGTGAGTAATGATTTTTAATAAATCGTGTCTGATCTTCGGTGACAATTTGTGGTAGTACCTTCTCTATTCTAATTGCTAATATTTTGGAAAAGATTTTAGAGTCGACGTTCAACAAAGATATAGGTCTATATGATGCACATTCAGTGGGATCTTTATCTTTTTTAGGAATTAATGAGATAGATGCTTCATAAAAGGATTGTGGTAATTTAACTACAGATAAGGCATCTTTAAAAATTCTACATAACCAGGGAGAAAGCACATCTGAAAAAGATTTATAAAATATTCTATTGCTCCTAATTTGGAGCTTTATAAAGGGAGAGTTGAACTTCAGATGCAACATAGCTTGTTATTAACAGCCCGGACTGAAAATCAATTACTTAAAACTAGGAGTCAGTTTTACATACATGGTGATAAATCGGGTAAATTACTGGCTAATCAATTGAAAGCTGCTTTGACGAAACGTCAGATTAATAAAGTTCGTAGACGGGATGGTAATTTGACAGTTGACCATGATGAAATTAATAAATCTTCTCAAGAATTTTATACCAATTTATATCAATCAGAATTTCCTGATGATCCTACCATAATACATGAATATTCCGAAATTACCAGCTGATGAACATTTGGCATTAGATGCACCCATTACTGAAGAGGAAATAAAGAAAGCAATTTTTTTAAGCAATACACATCAAAGTTGCTGGTGAACGCAGCAGGCCAGGCAGCATCTCTAGGAAGAGGTACAGTCGACGTTTCAGGCCGAGACCCTTCGTCAGGACTAACTCTTCCTTCAGTTAGTCCTGACGAAGGGTGTCGGCCTGAAACGTCGACTGTACCTCTTCCTAGAGATGCTGCCTGGCCTGCTGCGTTCACCAGCAACTTTGATGTGTGTTGCTTGAATTTCCAGCATCTGCAGAATTCCTGTTGTTTGCAAGCAATTTTTTTGATGAATTCTGGTAAAGCACCTGGCCCAGATGGGTATACAGTTCTGTATGTATGTATAGACTATACATAATCTGAGTGTTCGTAAACTGGTGAGAACCTTTAGGACAAATCTATTTGCGCAAAGCACTCAATTATCTTAAGAGAGTCATTAATTATGTGTGGAACTTGAACTTGGTATTGCCAGTTTAAGATTCAAATATCCTTTGCTATGAAAAGAGTTTGTGCCTTGGGTTGATGCCGAAAAGATTGTATAACTCTGGTATTGGAGATGTGCCTTGCACAAAGGAGGATGGGTACAGCTATTGGAAGCGTTCAGGGGCATTATGATCACCGAGTAACCCTACTTCTACATGTAAATTACTAGTGATTAAAACTTAGCTAAATCAGCTAATTATATACCTTGGCTACAAAGGTCAATCAGGGACTAGGTATTTGCAGCAAATTCTTCAGAACTTTTCTATATACAAGGCATAGCTCCAGAATGTGATTGTGTTATTTTCTACTTGTCTGGTGATTGCAGCTGCACCAATTCTGATGTAACGTAGTGTTACTCAGCATCATGTAAGCAAAATAGCCAGCTTGAGTAGAACTCCAAATATTTGCTACACTAAATGTTCACACTTAGTATTGCACTCAGTGACTGTACACCATCTGTGTAAAGTACTATATAGTTGCCTATCTATGCAACATCTACACCATGATCTCCAGCTTCAACAAGAATGAAGGCGCCATGTACATGGGACCACCACTGATAGGCATCCATAGAGTTGCACATCATCCGAATTTAAATTACATCACTGTTACTTTATCATCGCTGGATTTAAAGTCTGGAGATCTACAGTACTGTGCACAAGTCTTAGGCACTTGTATGTCGCTAGGGTGTCTAAGACCAGTGGTCCCCAACCACTGGGCCGCAAAGCATGTGCTACTAGGCAGTGAGGAAACAATATGAGTCAGCTGCACCTTTCCTCATTCCCTGTCACGCACTGTTGAACTTGAACATAGGGTTGCCAACTGTCCTGTATACTGGGCTAAACTGGTTTGTCCCATATGGGACCGCCCTTGTCCTGTATTTCCCCCGCTAAGGTAGAGAGTTCCTATGAAACCTTTTGTGCCGAAATGACGTAAAGTGAAGAAGCAATTACCATTAATTTATATGGGAAGAATTTTTGAGCATTCCCAGACCCAAAAAATAACCTACCAAATAACACTAACATATAGTAAAAGCAGGAACGATATGATAGATACACAGCCTATATAAAGTAGAAATAATGTATGTACAGTGTAGTCGGGAAAATTAAGCCAAGACCGATTTGTGGGAAAAAAAACGGCATGTACGCGTACGCGCACATCACGCATGCACACACAGGTGCTCGCACAAGGCTTCATGGTCATGGTAGTCTTTCTCGGGGACAGGTGTCCTGTATTTGACTGCTACTTTTGTCCCTTATTTGGGAGTGAGAAAGTTTACAACCCTAACTGTAAAAGACATGTTGAGGTGAGTTTAACTCTACTTGAACCCCCCACCCCACCTGTCGGCCGGACCACAAGAATATCTTCAATATTAAACCAGTCCGCAGTGCAAAAAAGGTTGGGGTCCCCTGTCTAAGACTATTGCTTGATACTGTGATAATTTTATGTATTGCACTGTACTGCTGCTGCTGCAAAAAAAAAATCATGACATGTGAGTGAAAACCAGATTCTAATATGGGTCTCTATTGTGGATTGAGAGTGGGAAGGGGGTAGGGAGAGGGGAATCATGATTGGACAAAAGGGAAGGGAGACGTAGGGAGTGGGAAGCACCAGAGAGACATTCTGTAATGATCAATAAACCAATTGATCGGAATCAACTGACCTTGCCTGGTGTCTCTGGCCTGGGTGTGTCTACACCTGCACCACCCCTCCTCTGCCACCTGTCCCACACCCCAGCCGTGGTACTCCACCCTCGCTATTCCCTACATCCTCTACTACCAGATTAACAAACTCACTCTCTGCTCCAGAAAATGGTTCATCACTACCTTTACAAGGCCAATTAATGTGACAAGGAACATGCACAAGATAAGATCAATTGTCTTTTCAAAACTGCTCCACTATTCAGTGTGATTATGCCTGATCTGATCTTAATCTCAGTTTCACCTTCTCTCTGTTACCCATAAGTGTTGATAATACATCTTGGCTTGATGTTTATTCAAACAAGAGAAAATTTGCAGATACTGGAAATCCAAGCAATACAAATAAAATGCTGGATGCTGCCTGGCCTGCTGAGTTCTTCCAGCATTTTGTGTGTGTTTATGCAGTGATTTAGCTTCTATGTCTCTTTCATTTAGAGAATTCTAAAGATTCATGACTTCTGAGGGAAGAAATTCCTCAAATGGATAATGTATAATTTTGAAATGTAGTCTCTAGTTCTAGATTCCCCAACAATGGGAAAACTATCCAGTCAAGTCCCTTTGACATCTTTTGTTTCAAATAGGGTAGATGCTGGTATTCCTAGCAATAGCCCTGTGAACATCAACCAGGAGTTACATTTAAGTGATAATACTAAATTGATAACTTGTTTTGAAGCTGTAAAGTTTTTAAAAAAGAAATAAAAGGGTAGACTATTTTCCAAATGGAGGGAAAATTCAAAAATATGAGGTGCAAAGGGACTTGGGGGTCCTTGTGCAAGATTAGCTAAAGATTAAGTTGCAGGTTGAGTCAGTAGTGAAGAAGGTAAACGTGATGTTAGCATTCCTTTCAAAAGTACTAGAATATAAAAGCAAGGATGTATTTTTGAAGCTTTATAAAGCATAGGTGGGGCCTCACTTGGAGTATTGGGTCAGTTTTGGGCCCCTTATCTTTGAAAGGATTTGCTGACATTGGAAAGGGTTCAAAGGAGGTTCACATGAGGATCTGGTCTTATAAGGACCATTTGATGGCCCTGGGCCTGTACTCACTGGTATTCAGATTAAAAATGGGGGTGGGGGGCAGAGGAGGGTAATCTCATTGAAACCTATTGAATGTTGAAGGACTTCGATAGAGTGGATGTAGAGAGGATATTTCCCATGGTGGAGGAGTCTATGACCAGAAGGTACAGCCTCAGAATAGAGGAATGTCCATTTAGAATAAAGATGAAGAGGAATTTCTGTAGCCAGAGAGTGGTGATTCTGTGGAATTCAATGCCACAGGTGCCTGTGGAGACCAAGTTATTGGGTATATTTAAGGCAGAAGTTGATGAATTCTTGAATACTGAGGCCATGAAAGGATACAGGGAGAAGGCAGGAGACTGGCTGAGGGGGAAACTGGATCAGCTGTGATGAAATGTTGGAGCAGACTCGATGGGCCAAATGGCCTAATTCTGCTTCTGTGTCTTACAGCCTTATGGTCTTACATTGTGTTACTGTTTCCTGTTTTAAAGTTGAATTGCTGCAATTTTCTGTGAAGATTTTATTTAACTTTCTAGCTTTAAGTAGTTAACTGCATTGTCTTCTTCCAGGGGTTGGCAAGGACTAATTGCCCATGGCTGTCATTCATTGATTTTGATCATTGATCCGAACACTTCGCAGACCATTCAGGTTCTGGAACAGCATAGAGCAAATGTTGTGAAGGTAAACCTAATTTGTCACTTCTGTAGCACAAATAATATTGCCCAATTTATGATCTCCTGTCATTAAGTAAGCCTATGGTTGTTTCTATATATTTATTTGTTTATTGAGATGCAGCACAGAATAGGCCTTTTGGTCCTTTGAGCTGTGCCGCCTATTTTAATACTCCCCTAATCATGGGACAATTTACAATGATCAATTAACCTACCTACTGGTATGTCTTTGGACCTTTGGAGGAAACCAGAGCACCCAGAGGAAACCCACGCAGTCAGAGGGAGAACGTACAAACTCCTTACAGGCAGCAGTGGGAATTGAACCTGGGTCACTGGCACAGTGAAGCATTGTGCTAACCAATACGCTACCGGCTGCCCTTTTTTTCACCTCATTACCACTTTCTTCCAGTAATCCCGTGTTCTTTAATTCTTTTATGAACTAAAACTCAATCTGTCTCTTTCTTGAGTATACTTAGAGATTGAGCCTCTACAGTTACTTGATTTCCAAAGATTCCCCACTTTCAGGGAAGCTGGCTCCTGATTTTGAGTTTGTGACCCCAGGTTGTATACACGTCAGCCGGAGAAAACATCAAATTTGCACCTCTGCCATCAAACCCCCTATGAATATCATCCTAACATCAACAGAATTGCCTCTTCTTCTCTTTCACAGATAAAACATGATCAATTAGCAAGGGTAATAGCTAAATTGAAATATTTCATTCCATTTATTAAGTGTATTGATGATACTTGAGAGATACTTCAGCAACAAACTGCTGGCTTTGCTCAGATTAATCCTGCAAATTGAAAATAACACACATGTAATTTCTTTATCAGGGAAGGCTTCAGTTTAAAATTAAAGTACACTTCTTTAACTATAGCTAATGTTTCCACTTAGCTCTTGAGAAATATGTAAGAAACCATTCAGTTCTTCTAGTTAAAAACTGGTTAAAATTGAAATTCATTTATGGTTTAATGAAGCTAGGTATGTCTAACCTAAGTAATACAGGTTGAAAACCCTTTGTCCAAAATTCCAGAATCTGAAAACCTCCGAAATAATGAATTTTTTTGAGCATTGGCGTGATGACACAAATGGAAAATCCCACAAGGCGCTGGGAAGGTTCCCAGTTGTTGCACAAGTCTCTGCACACCACCGACGTCTCTGAGAAGTGACCACACACGTAATGAAAAATAGAAAAGCACTGTATAAAGTGAAAAACGAAGATCTTGATTGTGTATTGAAAGAGTGGATTCATCAGCATCGGAATGAAAATATACCACTTAATGGTGTGCTGATCATGAAACAAGCAAAGTTCTATCACGACAAATGGAAAGTTGAAGATAATTGTATCATGCATACAATTATTAAAAATATTATATAAAACTACATCCTTCCATCGTAGTTGCTGTAGAACAGGCAGCTGTTTGAAATCGATGACAGATATGAAACCAATCGCAGTGCTGGAACCCCGTAATAGATGCAGACGGGGTCAGTCATTCAGCTCTGAGAGTCAGTGGAGGACTCAGCTCCATCATGTCAGGCTGTGCTCTGTTTCTGTGAGCTTCACGCCAGCTGTACATGTAATTTGAATGGATTTTGTGTTTGGACTTGGGTTTCATCCCCAAGGTATGTCATTATATAGATGCAAATATTCAAAAAGCCAAAATCCAAAATACTTCCAGCCCCAGGCATTTTGGATAAGGGATGCTCAGTCTGTAGTTGATTTTGGAGAAGTGTTTTGCCTCATAATGGATAGAAAGCTCAGAGCATTTATTGCTTGGAGAAAAGTAGCAAACGTAATAATTAGGTAGCTGACCACAAAGCAATGCTTTGAACCAGGATAAAAGGAATAGCTGTTCTGAGTGGCAGAAAGAGGAATACTATAAGGATTGGTGGTGGGATCATTGTTTGGAAGTATTTTATTTCAAAAATTGGAATCAAAACATTATTTCTAAATTTATGGACAAGGCCAAGTTGTCAGTGATGAAGAAGACTACAGCAAAATGCAAGAAGATATTAATAAATCTGCAGAAAGTACATTTTATTGGCAAAGGAATTTAAGCAAACATCAATTTAGGTGGTAAACACGAGGAATTCTGTAGATGCTGGAAATTCAAACAAAACACATCAAAGTTGCTGGTGAACGCAGCAGGCCAGGCAGCATCTCTAGGAAGAGGTACAGTCGACGTTTCAGGCCGAGATCCTTCGAAGGATCTCGGCCCGAAACGTCGATTGTACCTCTTCCTAGAGATGCTGCCTGGCCTGCTGTGTTCACCAGCAAACTTTGATGTGTGTTGCATCAATTTAGGTGGTGCATTTTGGAACACAATAGCTCTGTCGTGTTTATACAGTAGCTCAGTGTTACTTGAAAAACAATTAATTGTTATGAGGAAGCAAAGAACAAAGTAATTTATTTACTAATACTACTTACTTACTGCACTTTACGCTGCTGGTGTTTAGTTCAGCAATGAAGGTACTACACCTCTGTCCTTGGTAACTCAGATGTAGATAGATTGTTCATTGCTGTTACCTTAACTATCTTGTTTTACTAGTCAGGGTTGTTAACCCTGAACTGAACTCTCAAACCTGGAGAATCAGGGGACCACTCTTAGTCTGTCCTCTGCTTTTTGATCCATTTGACATGGGCGACTCTATCAGGAGCCAAAGCATAAAGCCCTGACTCCAGCCAACATAGCTCTCTGGGTCATTGAGGCATGCAAGCCTGCAAACCATGAAAAGGTTGTTACGACACACACCCATCTGCGCCAGCTTCTGAGGTTTAGACACTCCAACTCCCTGGAGTATGGACAGCTGGCATGGCCTCTTTAAAGATTCAGGACAATCCCATAATTTGGCAATCATGTTTTGGGTTGTGCATTTAAGGAGCACCTGAATTGAAGTTCAGTGCTCAGTTGTAAGCCTATTCATGATTTTGTCTAGTATTTCTTTTGTGCTCAGAATCTCGATCCAGTTTGATACCCTGTGTCGATCCTAGCCTCGGATACTCCTGCGTTTGAGTCCAAACCATCCTTGTCAAGGACTGTTGTCAAGATACGATTAAGCCAATATGGACTCAGTGGGGTATTGGATCCTTTTGTCAGCTGTGGCCAGACACAGCAAGAAAATTTCAAGGCACGGTGCAAGTGGGACCACATCATGAGGTCAAAAAGGGCTAGCCTGAGCCCAGACTGCGTGCATCGTTATTCCACTCCCCAACCTCGGACCATGACCAGCCTGTCGCCTGCTCAAGATCCAGATGAACCCACGCAGGTCGGTTGCACTGGACTCTCCACCGATAAGAGGTCCCGGCGCTGGATTCAAGGTTGCTGCTTTTACTGCAGGGAAGCAGGTCACCTGCGGGCCAAATGTCCAAAGTTGCAGTCACCTGGGAAACTGCGAAGGCTGTCTAGCATCAGGAGGACTGTGACGGTAGCAGCTACTACGCCCAACCCCACGGATTCTGGTTTCATGCTGAAGACGGAGTTTATCTGGGCTAATAACCTGAGGCAAGTGAAAGCTTTTCTGGATTCAGGGGCAGTGGGTAATTTTCTGTATATGGGAGAGCCGCCCATCAGTTTGACATATCTCTGGGAGAGTTGAGTCAGTCCTTGTCCTCAGCTGTCTTGGACGGCCTCCCGCCAGGTTCCGGGCAGATTCAGCAACAGATTGGTGTTGCAGATGAGGATAGGGGATCATGTGGAAGACATAAGTTTCTACATTATTGATTCTCCATTCATACCCTTGATCCTCTGGTACCCTTGGCTATCTCAGCATAACCCATCCCTGGACTGGATGGAGGAGAGAATCATTGCTCGGTCCAGCGATTGTTAGAGGATTTCTTTTCGACTTGGTGTTCCGATCTATAGACTCCCCTGAGACCAGCAGCCAATGAAGGGGCGGGCTTCTGCTCAGGGTAACCTGCAGCCTTCAGGAAACCCAGTCCTACCTTCAAGGGAAAACAAGCCAGCTACAGCAAAAGGCCTGTGCAAGTCCAGCCAGGGGTGCGCTGGAATGAGATTTCTAGTTCAGGAGCAAACCAAGAAGGTGCCCAAGTGGTGTGGAACTCTAGCAGCTAAACCAAGGGGCTCCATTTGCCAGGTCCCGTCTAAGGGGAAGGATCTAAGATGGAGATTGTTGGAATCTAGTTCCAGGAGCACAAGGACTATTTGTTGCATCTCACTACCATTGTCTGAGGAGACGAACAATGATTTGGACTGTGATTTGGCTTCTGTTTTCACTAAAGACTCTTGTGGATCTATGGGAGAGACTCTGGTGTCTGCCAAAGCACCCCCGCTACCGATAGAGTCTCAGATGTCATCATTAGAGGAACGTTCAGGGCCTATGGAAAAGCGTATGGAAATGTGCAACATCCAAGCCAGTAGAAATCCCTTCTAATTACAAGGATTTGAAAGGGGTCTTCAGTAAGGGAAAGGCCTCAAGTCTTCCACCACACTGATCCTACGACTGTGCGATAGATCTACTGCAAAGTACGTGTCCTCCGCGGGGTCAATTATGCGCGCTCTCAGGCCTGGAGAAAAGTGCTGTGAAGGAGTATATTAAGGAGGCTCTTGCCCTGGGATTCATTTGGGCCTCCACCTCTCCAGCCGGTGTTGGCTTCTTCTTCGTACAGAAGAAGGAAAGGAGTCTACAGCCTTGCATTGTTTATAGAGGACTGAATTGCGTAACAGTCAAGAATTGTTACCCTCTTCTACTCATGAATGCTGCGTTTGAGATTCTCCAAGGGGCAAGGGTATTCTGGAAGATAGACTTGTGAAGGGCATACAACCTGGTTCGCATAAAGGACGGTGACGAGTAGAAGACAGCTTTCAACACACTGACAGGGCACTGTGAGTACCTGGTGATGCCCTTTGGCCTTGTGAATGTACCAGCAATTTTTCCAGGCCTTTATAAGTGATGTGCTCCAGGATGCTTTCCATAACTATGCCTCCATCTACTTGGATGAGATCCTAATTTTCTCAAAGTTCAGGGAGGAGCACTTCACTCACGTCGGAGATACCCAGAAGATATCTTGATTGTAGACTTTAAGCCAAGCTGAAGAAGTCTGACTTTCATGTAACCACTATCTCTTTTTTGGTCTTCATCATCTCTAATGGCAACCTCATGATGGACCCAGGCAGGTGTAGATTGGCCACCACTATCCAGTGTGAAGTGAGTCCAGTGATTCCTGGGATTTGCCAACTTTTATCAAAAGTTTGTCAGGAACTTCAACTCCGTGATGACTCCAATGAAGGCACTAACCAAGAGATCCGCGGGTCACTTTTTTGTTTGGACTACCAAGGCAAAGGCTGCTTTCACAGAGCTCAAACAGCGGTTCATAACAGCTTCCATTTTGGTCACACCCCCACCTGGATCTTCTCTTCATCATGGAAGTGGATGCCTCGGATGTCAGAGTGGGTGTAGCGATGTCTCAGCAGATACCCCTGGACAATAAACTGCATCCGTTAGCATACTTTTCCAGGCAACTATCCCTGGCAGAGGTGAGTTACGGCATTGGAAATAGAGAGCTGCTTGCGGTCAAGTTAGCACTGGGAGCAATGGCATCACTGGCTTGAGTGGGCCAAGAACACTTTTATCGTATGGATGGATCACAAGAACCTGGCTTATACTGAGGAGGCCAAGAGACTGAATTCCAGGCAGGCTAGGTGGTCCCTTCTCTTTAACTGTTTTAATTTCATCCTGACCTATTGATTGGGATCTAAGAACCAGAAGCCAGATGCCTTGTCCCTTCAGTTCAATGAACCCAAACAAGAAAAGCAGCCTCCCGCCATTTTTGCCCTAAGCCAAGGTGATAGCGTCAATTCATTGGGGGAGCGACGTGCTTTATCTGCAACATGTGACATGGATAAGATGCTGGTTATGCAGAATATTTGTTCTCATTACACCAAGTGAAGAAAGCAAAGTGTGAAAAATGTAATGGGACTGCAAATGTGAAAACAAATGGTTCTGGAAATATTCAGCAGGTCAGGGAGTAGCTATGGAAAGTAAATGGATTTAACATTCTAGGTGTAAAACTGAAAAAGCAACTTCAGTCTTAACTCTAATGAACCCTTTCTTAATTAACATGAAGGGTTTTTGATATGAAATGTTATCTCTTGTCTCTCATTCCATAGATACCATGTGACCTGCTGAGTTTTTCAAGCATTTCCTGTTTAAACTGCATTTGCAGTTTATTTTAATTTTCGTAACTAGAGTCGTTGATTGAGATTTACAATTTGATGGATTCCTCCTATTAGCCTCTCCCATTTCTATAATCAATCCAACAATCTGTACCCTCTGAGTGTGGTTCATGAACTGACAGTTTTGTTATTTGCATATTTTTTTCCACTGCAATTTAAAATCTTACAGGGTAGGGCGTTTCTTTAAATGCTCGGTAGGATTTCATCAGGTATTTTGTGTGTTAAAGGTTCAAAGCATACGGCTTTACTTTTTCCTTTTGTAAGATATGGGGTTATGCACTTTGAACCATTGCATCACTTGCCTAACTTGTAACTTGGAAGATACGAACATAGACCGGTACTGCACAGAAACAGGCCCTTCTACCCACAATGTTGTGTTGAACCAATTAAATTAGCAATCAAATGGCCAACGAATAATCCACTTTTAATTTGGAAGTAGTATTTTTTTTGTTTTTTTTTACTACTTGTGAGAACAGTGAGCTTTTTGTCTCCAACTCAAAGTCACCTTTTACGAGGGAGCATAAAACATTACTGTTAGTCATACTTTATTGATCCCGGGGGAAATTGGTTTTTGTTACAGTTGCACCATAAATAATTAAATAGTAATAAAATCTTAAATAGTTAAATAGTAATATGTAAATTATGCCAGGAAATAAGTCCAGGACCAGCCTATTGGCTCAGGGTGTCTGACTTACTCTTGCTTAAGAATAACTTTGAATAATGTTCTACAAAAGTTGCTCACTTAAGTTTAATTTAATTCTTGTAGGTACCATGCCCGTTATTTCAAGAGTTTTGTAAGCTTTGTTGGAAGATGCAACTGATCTCCGTCAGCACAGGTGCACCACAAGGTTGTGTGCTTAGTCCCCTGCTCTACTAACTTTACGCTTATGACCCTGTGGCTCCAATGCTATATTCAAGTTTGCTGATGACACCACTGTCATAGGCCAAATCAGAAGTGGTGATGTATCAGATTATAGGAGGGATATTGAAAATCTGGCTGAGTTATGCCATAACAGCAACCTCTTACTCAATGTCAGCCAGACCAAGGAGCTGATTGTTAACTTCAGGATGACATAACCAGAGGTCCATGAGCCAGTCCTCATTGGAGGATCAGAGATGGAGAAAATCAGCAACTTTAAATTCCTCGGTGTTATCATTTTGGAGCACCTGTCCTGTGCCCAGCCCATAAATGCAATTGCTAAGAAAGTACAGCAGTGCATCTACTTTCTTAGAAGTTTGTGAAGATTCGGCATGTCATCTAAAACCTTGACAAGTTTCTATAGATGCGAGGTGGATAATATATTGACTGGCTGCATCACAGCCTGGTATGGAAACACCAATGCCTTTGAACAGAAAATCCCACAAAAAGTAGCGGATTTGGCCCAGTACATCATGTGTAAAACCCTCCCAGCCATTGAGCACATCTACATGAAACACTGTCGTAAAAACGCTGCATCCACCATCAAAGATCCTCACCAGGCCATGCTTTTTCTGCGATCATCAGGTAGAGGGTACAGGTACCTCAGGACTCACACTACCAGGTTCAAGAACAGTTACTAGCCCTCAACCATCAGGCTCTTTAACAAAAGGGGATGGCTACACTCATTTTAGGACTCTATTGTTATTTCAAGCTCATTATTTATTGCTATTTGTTTATATCTGTATTTGCACAGATTGTTTACAATTTATAGTTACTGTTCTTATAGATTGCCAAGTATGCCTGCAGAAAAAGTATCTCTGAGTTGTATGTGGTGACATGTATGTACTCTGATAATAAATTTTACTTTGAACTTTGAACTTCTTGCTGCTGCTATCAGGAAGGTGGTACAGTGGCCTCAGGAACCAGGTTCAGGAACAGTTATTACCCCTCAACCATCAGGCTCTTGTACCAAAGGGATAACTTCACTCAATTTCACTTGCCCCATCATTGAAATGTTCCCACAACCAATGGACTCACTTTCAAAGACTTGTCCTCTCATGTTATTGATATTTATTCCTTTTTTTTCATTTTGTATTTATGCAATTTGTGGTCTTTTACACTCTGAATGGCCTAGTTGGACAGTCTTTCATTGCTTCTGTTATGGTTTTATTCTATTATGGATTTATTGAGTATGCCCATAAGAAAATGAACCTTAGTGTTGCATATGGTAAGATATGTGTACTTTGATAATAAATTTACTCTGACTTTGTAATTAGTCCTTGATGACATGTATTAAACCATACCCAAGGAATCCTCCCCAGGCTTTTCATAGCCTGGATTTGTATGGCATACTGTTACTAAGGTTTGAAAATCTTACATAAGTGCAAGTACTGTGAATGCTTCCTGAATGGAACTATATTGTATATCGGAAGTGCTTTTTTTGTGGTGATATTTTCACTAACTGATTTAAATAGACAATACTTGTATGGTATATATTGTTTTAATTTCCTGCCTTGGTTACTTAGTTTGGGAATGATTGATAGCTGAGAAGTTGAGATTGAATTCTGCTAAATATCCAAAACATCATAAATCACTTCAAATGCATAACTTCAAAGACCAGGATGCCTCATCACCCAGGTCATACCTTGTTCTCTTTGCTATCATCAGGAAGGAGGTACAGAAACCAGAAGGCACACGCTCAATGATTCAAGAACAGCTTCTTCCCCTCTGCCGTCAGATTTCTGAATGGACATTGAACCCTTGATCACTATCTCACTTTTTTTATTTCTGTTTTTTTGCACTAATTTAATTTAACTATTTAATATATATATTTACTGTAATTCATGTTTTCTATTATTATGTATTGAATTATATTGCTGCTGTGAAGACAACAAATTTCACGACAAATGCCCGTGATATTAAATCTGATTCTGATTAGGTTTTTTGTTTCATCTAGTTTCAACATCTTCTTTAATTTTCACAGGTAAAATGGGCTAGAGAAAATTATCACCATAATATTGGCTCTCCCTATTCTCTGCGCTTGGCATCTGCAGATACCGCAGGAAAGATTATTGTTTGGGATGTAGCTACAGGAGCAGCTCGATGCGAGATTCAGGAATACACCAAACCCATTCAAGGTAACGATTAAGTATTGACACACAACGCTGTGGCACATCTGGGATATTTTACGATTTGGCAGCACTCTCACTAAAGTCTTGAGTTTTACAGTTTTAAGTTCCACTCCAAATGACTGAACACAGAAATCTAAGTAAGCTCTTCTCCACTGAGGGAGCTGCTAACTTGAGAATATGATGCATAAGTGAAGTTTTGCTGCCCTGTTAAATGGGTGAGTGACACTATTACAAAAATATCGGGAGAGTCCTGTCCAACATTTGTTGCTTCATCAGTGTCACTATATTTAATTAACTGGCCGTGGCTATTTGTGGAAGCATTGTCTGTCATGAAGGATTAGACAATTTTACCCTTTACAGTTCTGCTAGAAAGTTTGTGAAGCCTTCAGAATTTTCTCTATTTCCGTCTAATTATGACCTAAACTGTGATCAGTTCTTCAAATAAGTCCTAAAACTAGATAAAGAGAACCCAATTAAAGAAATAACACAAAAAATTATGGTACTTTTTCATTTATTTATTGAGAAAAGTGATCCAATATTACATGTATCTGTTGGAAAAGGCATGTGAACCATACTTTCAGTAACTGGTGTGACCCACTTGTGCAGCAATAACTTCAACCAAACCTTTTCAGTAACTGTTGATCAGTCCTGCACATTGGCTTGGAGGAATTTTAGACTATTTCTCCATACAAAACTGTTTCAGTTCGTCAATATTTCTGGGGTGCCTTGCATGAACAGTCCCTTACGGATCATGCCACAGCATCTCAATTGGTTTAGGATCTAGACTGTGACTTGGCCATTTGAAAACCTGAATTTTCTTCTTTTAAAACTATTCTGTTGCTGATTTACTCTTGTGTTTCGGATCATTGTCTTGTTGCATCATCTAACTTCTATTAAACTTCGGGTGATGGACCGTTACCCTGACATTCTCCTGTAAAATGTCTTGATGCAATTTTGAATTCATAGTTCTCTCAGTGATTATGAGCTGTCCAGGCCCTGAGGCAGCAAAGCAGCCCCAAACTATGATGCTCCTTCCACAATGCTTCACAGTTGGGATGAGGTTTTAGTGTTGGTATGCAGTGCCCTTTTCCTTCCAAACATAGCGATGTGCATTTCTGCCAAGAAGTTCAACTTTTTGTCTCATCTGTTCACAGAACGTTGTCCCAGAAACATTGTGGAACATCCAGGTGGTCTTTGCAAACTTGAGACATGCAGCAATGTTTTTTTTTTGGAGAGCAGTGATTTCCTCCACGGTGACCTTCCATGAACACCACTCTTATTCAGTGCTTTTCTTATAGTGGACACATGAACAGAGACTTTAGCAAGTTCTAGAGATTTCTGCAGGCCTTTTGCTGTTATCCTTGGGTTCTTTTTCACCTCCTTCAGCATTGCATGTTGTGTTCTTGGTGTGATCTTTGCAGGATGCCTACTCTTAGGGAGAGTAGCAACAGTACGGAGATTCCTCCATTTGTAGACAATTTCACTTACTGTGGACTGATGAACACTCAGGGCTTTAGAAATGCTTTTGTAGCCTTTTCCAGCTTCACGCATCTCTGCAATTCTTCTAAGGTCCTCTGAACGTTTTCATTGAGGCTTGGTGCATATAAACAGATCTTTCTTGAGAAGCGCAGGCTCTTGTCAGTAACCTAACTTTGTGTGTCCTTTTTAAAGGGAAGGCACCTCTACAACCCACATCTCCAATGTCAGCTCATTGATTGGAACACCTGACTCCAAATAACTTTTGTAGAAGGCCTTACCCCAGAGGTTCACATAGTTTTTTGAACCCAAACTGTGATTGTCTAAATGGTATACTCATTAATTAATGACAAGAAGAAGTACAATTATTTGTGTGTTATTAGTTTAGGCAGATTGTGACTATTTTTGTGACTTAGATGAAGATCAGACCATATTTTATGAGTAATTAATGCAGAAAACCAGGTAATTGCAAGGAGTTCACAAACTTTTTTGCAACTGTATTTAGGTGATAGATGTACAAGGATGTCCAGGTCCTTCTGAGCTGCAACATCTTTCAGTGGTCCACCAGTTTGAAAAAAATATTGCTTTATCTTTCCATTTTGATCTACTGAAGTTGGATGACCTTCTATTTTTTCCACGTTATATTCCATCCACTGTGAACTCATCTATTGACTTCCATCTGTCTATAACCCCATGAACTCTCTTGCATACTCCTCACAGCTTACTCTGTCAACTGGTTTTGTATTATCTATGTTATTAATCACTTTCTTTATTTGTGTATAAAGTTTTCTTTTATTATTGCATAATGATCATTGCAAACACCTGTCATTTATTGACTTGTTTTACCTATGCTGGTTGGCTCTATTCAAACTGATTCTATATGTTTTTTTCTATTCTGAGCTCCTTCCTGTTTGCTGACAGTTTCCCATTCTTACAAACCATCTGGCCATTTTCATCTAAGAATACTCCTGGACTGTTTAGTTCCTTGCCATAGTTACTTTGCACCCTTGACTGTGAAATGGTGTCTATATTGTGGCTATTTATTTCTGCATGCCCTATTGATTCATCTACCCTGTAACCCATTTGGCTGGTGGGGTGGAGATACATCTCTACCACAGGAGGTGTAAGGCACTCATTCCTTCCGCGAGCCTGCAGTTCACCCTCGGGCAAGGTGTAGCTCCCCGCGCCCCCCCCCAGAATCAGGGTCATATGAAGCCATGGGAGTAGGTTGTGGATGGTTGTATGAACAGCTGATGCATATTACAATTCCTGGTTATGCGACCACTGATGGCAGGAACACAATCTCTGGAGAGTCTCGATAATGACTGTGGTCATTTGTCTTGTAAAGACACTGCCCAGAAGAAGGCAATGGCAAACCACTTCCGTAGAAAAACTTGTCAAAGGCAGTCATGGTCATTGAGACCATGATCACCCACAACATACAACACGGTACATAATGATGATGATAGCCCTGTAGCAACAGTAATTAGAGAGCTGTAATGTGTTTTGGCAGTAACATGCAAAGCACTGAAGGAACTTGGATCAGGGTACATCTATGGAAGGAGATGAATGTTTTGGGTCAAGACTTTCCATCGGGACTGGAAAAAGAAGAGAGAGAGTATCAAAAGGTGTGTGGGGGAGGAAGGGGTGGAGCAAGACCTGGCAAAAGATAGATGGATCCAGGTAAGGAGGGATCATAGGCAAATGAGGGGGGTGGGTGAGAGTGGTAATGATGTCCGAAGTTGAGAAATGATAGGTGGAAGTGACAAAGGGTTGAAGATAATGGAATTTCAAAGGAGAGGATGGTGGAGCATGGATTAAAGCTGGGGTTCGCAACCTTTTTTATGCCATGGACCAATACCAGTAAGCAAGGGGTCTGTGGGCCAGGTTGGGAACCCTTGGGTAAAAAAGGGGGTGGTGGGAAGAGCAGATGGAGTGGGTCATGAGGAGGTTAACAGATGGGGGGGCAGTTGGATCAGGAGTATAGAGAAAAGAAAAATAGGGCAGAAGAGATAGAGGGTAAAAGGTTACTGACGTTTGGGAATTTGATCTTCATGTCACTGGAGACTGCCCAAGTAGAATATGAGGTGCTGCTCCTCTAATTTGAGTTTAGCTTCAACCTGGCAATGAAGGGGGCTGCGGACAAACGTGTTGTGGGAATGGGAAATTGAATTAAAATGGCTGACCACTGGGAAATCCCAGCTGGCTTGGTGTATGGAGTGCCGGCGCTTGACAAGGCAATCCCCTGGTATATACCTGGTCTCCCCAAAGACAGCACCGGATGCAATAAATAACACTGTGGGATTCACCTGTAACAAAATCGCCTCACCTGGACGAGATATTTAGCACCTTGATGGCGATGAGAGTGGTGGTGTAGTGGCAGGTGTGACAGGACAAATGGGGTTGAGAGGGAAATGCATCGGCCATAATGAAAAGGCAGAGCAGACTCGACAGGTTGAATGGCCTAATTCTGCTCCTATGTCTTATGGTCTGAGGGTGTGCCCTTTATAGGGTTTTAAATGTGTGTGGTCTCTCTGGCAATCAGTTATTTTAAACTTTTTAAATGTTTTAAGTCTGAGGTGTCCAATACAGCAGTGTATTACTAAAATCTGTCCTTGTTACTGGCAGAATAATGACAACTATTTTATTCTTTCACAAACAAGAGAAAATCTGCAGATGCTGGAAATCCGCACGACACACACAAAATGCTGGAGGAACTCAGCAGGCCGGACAGCATC
Source organism: Mobula birostris (assembly GCF_030028105.1). Classification (NCBI taxonomy): domain Eukaryota; kingdom Metazoa; phylum Chordata; class Chondrichthyes; order Myliobatiformes; family Myliobatidae; genus Mobula; species Mobula birostris. Next base: position 54,886,046 of record NC_092390.1, on the reverse strand, counting down.
TAGGAAAAGATTACAGTCGATGTTTTGGGCTGTGGCCTTGTACTCTTTTCATAGATGCTGCCTGGAAAACTGCTGAGTTCCTTCAACATCTTGTGTGTGTTATTTTATTCTTTATTATTTTTGTAACTTCTGTACAAATTCAGTTCTGAACAATGTTGGTATTGTTGTATTTCTTCAACAGGCAGATTGTTTCTAATTTTTAATTTCCAAATAATAACTGGTAATTTTCTAACAGAATGTTCTGCTAATATTTTCTGTAATGGTGTTGAAAAAGAGAATTTGCATTTTGGCCTGTGAGCTCATGTTTGTGTTGTGTATTGGTTTACAAACAAATATTTAAACCAAATCACCTTTTAAAATAACTAAACATTTTATGTATGTACATTTTAAATTACTTCCTTAGAAAATCATTTGGATGACTAGAGTACTCATTTCAAACTATTAGAAATGGTAATAAAAATCTGTGATAACTAAACTATTAGCAGGATGGTTGAACCTGCTCAGGTAATCACCTACTTTGTTTAATCATTGTCAGCCAAGGGGAGTGAAACACACACAAGATACTGGAGGAATGCAGCAGATCAGGCAGCGTCCATGGAAATTAATAAACAGTTGAAGTTTTGAGTGGAAACCCTTCTTCAGGACTGAGAAGGAAGGGAAAAGATGCCAGAATGAAATGGTGGGGGGAGGGGAAGGAGGCTAGCTAGAAGGTGATAGGTAAAGCCAGATGGGTTGTAAAGATAAGGGGCTAGAGAAAAAAGAATCTGATAGAAGAGAAAAGTGAACCATAGGAGAAGGGGAAGGAGGAGGGGACCTAGGGGGAGGTGATGGATGGATGAGAAGAGGTAAGAGGTCAGAATGGGGAATAGAAGAAAAGGGGGAGTTTTTTTTCACCAGAAGGAAATGTCATCAGGTTGGAGACTACCCAGATGGAATATCAGGTGTTGCTCCTCCATCCTGAGGGTGGCCTCATCGTGGCACAAGAGGAGGCCATGGACCGACATGCCGGAATGGGAATTAAAATGTTTGGCTACCGAGAAGTTCCAACTAATGTGGAGTTGAACTAAACCTGAATGGTTGCGTGGAAGGTCGAAGAATTTTGCAGCCTTGGATCTGAGATGTTTATACATTACTGTAAAGCTTAAAATTTCTGTTCTTAATCTAGAGAAACATTGTTTCTGACTGTTTGCACTTTCCTATTTTATTAATAGACATGGAATGGCTGCAGAATCAGGATGCCTCTCGGGACCTGCTGTTAGCAGTTCATCCACCAAACTACATAGTTCTTTGGAATGCAGACACCGGTACAAAATTATGGAAGAAAAGTTATGCAGAAAACATACTCTCCTTTTCCTTTGATCCCTTTGAGATATCTAATCTAGCACGTAAGTTGATTTAATTTAATCCTTAATGGTATCTGTGCAACAAGCACAGCTCATTTGGCAAGGCAAAATTAAAACTTAGCATGAAGTTAGAACAGGTTAACCTGCATTACTGGTTGCAATGATTTCAGTGAAGCAGCTGTCATTCCTTGTTATCTGCTGTAATCTAGGCATTGACAGTAACTAAGATCTGGAGAATTACATTTTAAACTCTGGATGATTACAGAGGGAATCTCTTTCCAGGGAACCCTAAGGATGGTGGGTTTGCTCTTCTCCTTTGAACTGATTTCCATGGTTTTTCTTCGTTTCATGGCTGTCTGGAGAAGGAGAATCTCAGAATTGTATGCTGCACACATACTTTGATAATAAATGAACCTTTGAACTTTGTGAACCTTTAAAGAATTACGCTGCAAATTTGTTTTACCATAAATCTTGAATGTATTTTTAATACTGTTTCCAAGATATACTCCAGATTTTGAACAATCAAGATGTTTAGAGTATTGACTTACTGACGTTCTTTTGAAAACTTTGTCTTGGGGCCAACAGTGATGGGAAAACCTATGAATTGCTTATATAGAATATAAACACCAAATCTGTTCACAACAAAAGGTCCAACTTTTTGCAGAAGGCTCTAATGCTCATTATGCTAGTGTGAGTGTTATCATTTTCTTTTGCATTTGCATATTCAAGTTATTGAGCAGAGTACTAATGTTAGCAAGGTGGGGGGATGAGGTAGGAGATGCGTTGTTACCCAGAGCCCCTCTTTCCCTGTTAGGAATGAAGATGACAGGAGCAAACATTTTTAAGAGTTTGGGTCTCAACACCCCCTCAATTTCTCTGGATCACAACTACATGCCATTAAGTTCCCAATTCCCGAATAGACCCCTGCCAGCATTCTCTCTATAACATTCTCTCATGGCTACTGTCCTTCCTGTGACCAATCCTAGAGTGTCTTGTGATGTTACAATTAGGGACAATTGTTGAACGGTGCGAGCTTCAGAATTTGAAAGTTAATAAGTACTGAATATCTTTGGATCTCAGACTGAACTTAATCAGAAAACTGTTTATTTTGTGCTTCCTTGGTTGACGTTTAATAATTTATACGTGGATGAAGAGAAAGTTTTATAAATCTGCATTAGGAACTTTCATTCAATAATTTACATGGATTTTGGTCATTAGTTTCTGGTTCAGAACTAATTAAAGCACATAGATCGTTTCAAAACCAATCCTATATGTTAAGAAAATGAGGGTGTTCCCAGAATATGGAAAGGGTTAAACCCTGGTAGTAGAGCTTTACACTCTTGAATAAATATATGCATATGCAGTATTATCTTGACAAAGATCAATTACTGGCATTCATGTTCAATCTTTAGCTAGTTTTCACAGTGCAGTTGGCAGTTTACATCGTTTGAAGCAGTAGCCTTAAAACCAGTTTGAGGAACCATAAAGGAGCCAAAGAGGTAATTTCTGTATTTTATAGGCAACTAAATAAAAAGTATAGAAATCAAACTATTAAACTAATTTGCTAAGAGGTGCAAGCACTGTAGTGTAGAGAAAGCGCAATATTCCACAGTGATAGAGTGAAGGGCAGAGGGGAACATCACAAATTATGTTCTGAAGAGGTTTTTGGCTTTATGTTGATTACAAAAAGAAAGAAAGCAATGGTGAGTCTTGTTCTGAGGAGTATGGAGGAGAATGTCACAGTGGGGGCATTGGGAATAGTATCAGAAAGTTTGGTCACAGGGAAGGGTTAGAAAATAGTAACTGGCAGTGAGGTAATTGAAGTAAAGAAATGAAGGAAAGCCAGCACTTGTTTGTCAACGGAATTTGTTGTAACTAGATTGTTTTTGCTGCACTTACAGGATGGCTGAGGGCAATGTAGTTTATTATATAATGAGAAGAAACCCAGCAACCAACTCTGTACAGCACTGAGCCATAAACAGAATGACATAAATAAACAGGAGAGAGTTTAATAGAATACAGTATGTCCGGATGTCCCGAGGTGATGTAAAGGGACGGTGCATGATGTTGTTGTCACATCAGATCAGCCTATTAGGCAACACCCCTATAGGATGAACTTGGAGAAGGACAAGCTAGTGGAGAAAGAAATTGAACACATGCTAGCCACAGGTATTATTAGGCCATCCAAATCGGAATGGGCTTCTCCCTGTGTGGTTGTTCCGAAACCTGATGGGAGCATACGATTCTGTACAGATTACAGAAAGGTGAACGCCATCACAAAAACTGATGCTTACCCCATCCCAAGGGTAGACAATTGCATCGATAAAGTGGGGAGAGCTAAGTACATCACAAAGATGGATTTGCTAAAAGGGTACTAGTGTGTTCCCTTAGCCAACCGGGCTAGAGAAATCTCAGCATTTGTCATTCCATCTGGGTTATACGAGTATAATGGTTTACCTTTTGGCTTGAAGAACACCCCAGGGACCTTCCAAAGGATGATTAATTCAGTGATAAAAGGGTTAAAGAACGCAGAAGCATATATTGACGATTTAGTGGTCTGGAGTGACACGTGGGAGGAGCACATTGTGGCAGTAGAGGAACTGTTTAAACGGCTGTCTGAAGCCAACCTGACAGTGAACCTCGCGAAAAGATGAGTTTGGCCACGCTAAGGTCACATATCTGGGGTATGTGGTAGGACAGAGGCAGCTGGCACCGATGCAGGCTATCTCTGAAGTTCCCATCCCGACGGACAAGAGGGCCCTAAGAAGGTTCTTGGGGATGGTGAGGTACTATCGGAAGCTTTGCAAAAACTTTGCGGATATTACCCTCCCTCTTACTAAGCTCTTGCCGAAGAATGAGAAGTTTGTGTGGAACGACCTTTGTCAACAAGCCTTTGAGAGTCTAAAGGCGATTCTGTGTCACCACCCTGTATTGAATGCACCTGACTTTTCAAAACCCTTCTCCCTAGCAACAGATGCTAGCAATGAAGCGGCAGGGGTGGTGCTGTTGCAGACAGACAAGGAGGAGTTTGAACACCTGGTGGCTTATTTTTCTAAGAAGTTTAATGTCCATCAGAGAAATTATTCCACTCTGGAGAAGGAATTACTGGCAATCATTCTGGCATTACAACATTTTGAGGTTTATATTTGTCCGGCACGGAAACCACTGATAGTTTACACTGATCACAATCCATTAGTGTTTTTGGCCACAATGAAGGATAAAAACAAACGCTTGTTAAGTTGGAGCCCGGAATTACAGGAATCTGATATTAAGATAAAACATATAAAAGGAACTGACAATGTGATTGCTGATTGTCCAGGTGTTAAAACTTAAAGTTCTCTGTATTAGCCGAATTGCTGATGACTACCTGTATATTAGCGTGTATCTTATAATGTGCATTCATGCCCATAATTTTTACCCTGGTAAAAATCCTTGTAAGGGTTGGGGTATCATGTGTGACGCCAAGCAGAGCTGCAGGACCGATGATGCTAATGAGAGAGATAATGGAAGACAATGGAGAAACATTCAAAATGCTAATAAGAGAGAAGAGAGAGATTAACGAGAAAGAAACACAATTGCTATGTTGGCGTCTGCGACAGGCCGTTTGCTTTGAACCTGAACTGTTTGAAGTTTGATGGACAGGTGATACCCCAGCAGGGGGATAAAAATAGCAGGTTTGCTAAGGCACGGGACACACACGCCTCGAGACCCTGGAAAGAGCAGTGTGCCCCACAAGGTGGTGGGAGTTTGGAGGACCGATTCGTGGGAATCGGTCAGAGGCTCACAGAGTGTAAAGGTACGATCAGTAGGAACCTGGTGTGTGTCTGCCCTTGCCTGGGTGCTGGGTTCACCACGGAAGAATAATCGCATCCGGAACAGAGGGGTCACAGTCGGTGACCACAGCTGGATCAGAAGGCATCGAAAAGGTTTGCCTGAAACCATCCATATCTCTATCTCTCTCTCTCTCTCTCTCTCTCTCTCTCTCTCTCTCTCTCTCTCTCTCTCTCTCTTTCTCTCTCCCTCTCCCCCTCTCTCCCCCCCCTTCCTCTTCCTCTCTTCCTCTCCCTCCCCTCCACCCCAACGGTACAACAACAGCGATTACTTCAAACTGCATTAGACTGAACTGAACTCTGCTTCACTTAAGATTGATCATTTTACCCCTAGACTGCAATAGAGCTTGGTTGATTCCTATTACCCTATTTCTCTGTATATGTGTGTATTATCATTGCTAACCTGTTACATTTATATCCTTGCGATTAGTGTACTGTATTACTTATAGTTTCTAGTAATCACAGACTCCAACACATGTTCCATTTCTGCTGGTTTGGCAACCCAGTTACAGGGTACGTAACAAAATATAAAACAGAAAATAATTGATTGCTTAATTAGTCACCTCCTTTAATGTAACACACCAAATCATCACTGGCACAGTCAATTGTTTTTAGAAGTTACAAAATTAGTTAAATGGAGATCACTATGTGCAGTCAAGTTGTTTCAATTGATTGTAATAAAAATACACCTGTATCTGGAAGGTCCAACTGCTGGTGAGTCAGTATCCTGGCAAAAACTACACCACGAAGACAAAAGAATGCTTGAAGTAACTCCGCAAAAAGGTTATTGAAAAGCACAAGTCAGGAGATGGATACAAGAAAATTTCCAAGTCACTGAATATCCCTTAGAGTACAGTTAAGTCAATTATCAGGAAACAGAAAGAATATGGCACAACTGTAAATCTGCCTAGAGCAGCCATCCTCAAGAACTGTGACCATGCAAGGAGGGGACTAGTGAGGGAGGCCACCCAGAGACCTATGACAACTCTGGAGGAGTTACAAGCTTCAGTGGCTGAGATGAGAGAGACTATTTCCCAGATGCTTCACCAGTCACAGCTTTCTAGGAGAATGGCAAAGAGAAAGCCACTGTTGAAAAGAATTCACATGAAATCTCAGCTTGTGTTTGCTGGAAGGCATGTGGGAGACTCTGACGTCAACTGGAAGAAGATTCTACTGTATGGTCTGATCAAACCAAAACTGAGTTTTTTGGCCATCAGACTAAGCACTGTTTGGCATAAGCCAAACATCACACATCATCAAAAACACACCATCCCTACCATGAAGCATGGTGGCGCTGTATCATGTTGTGGGGATGCTTCACTGTATCAGGCCCTGGAAGGCTTGTGAAGGTAAAGGGTAAAATGAATGCAGCAAAATACAGGGAAATCCTGGATGAAAAGCTGATGCAGTCTGCAAGGGAACTGCAACTTGGGAGAAGATTTGTTTTCCAGCAAGGTGATGACCCCAAGCTTAAAAACAGCAAAGTTAATGTCCTGGAGTGGCCAAGTCAAAGTCTAGACCTCAATCCAATTGAAAATTTGAGGCTGGACTTGAAAAGGGCTGTTCACTCATGATCCCCATGCAATCTTACAGAGCTTGAGCAGTATTTTTAAAGAAGAATGGGGAAAAATTGCAGTGTCCAGATGTGCAAAACTGATAGAGACCTATCCACACAGACTAAAGCTGTAGTTGCAGCCAAAGGTGCATCTACTAAATACTGACTTGAAGGAGGGTGAATACTTAATGCAATCAATTATTTTGTGTTTGATATTTGTAATAATTCAGATCACTTTGTAGAGAACTGTTTTCACTTTGACACCAAAGAGTCTTTTTCTATTGATCAGTGTCAAAAAAGCCAAATTATATCCACTGTAATTCAATGTTGTAAATCAATAAAACATGTAAACTTCCAAGGTACTGTATATAGCTAAAGTGCCTAAGACATTTTCAAAGTACTATATTTGTCAATGTGAAGTGGAGAACAAGTTTATAAATCTGGCAGGAAGAAGAATGTTGGGAACGGCAAGAGTGGGGAGCTGCGGGAGGGGTGTGAGGCAGGTGGCAGAGAAGGAGTGCTGGGGCGGGGGGAGGTGCAGGTGCAGAGACACCAGGCAAGCAAGGTCTTTTGATACCAAACAATTGCTTATTGATCACTACAGGTTCTCTCTTTGGTGCTTCCTGCTCCCTCCCCTCTCCCTTCCCCTTTTCCCAGCCATGATTCCCCTCTCCCTGCCCCCTTCCCACTCTCAGTCCACAATAGAGACTCATATCTGAATCAGGTTTGTTATCACTCACATGTATCATGAGATTTGTTTTTTACAGCAGTACAGTACGATGCATAAAATGACCACAGTACTGTGCAGAAGTCTGAGGCGCCCTAGCTGTATATATGTGCCTAAGACTTGTGCACAGTTCTGTAGATCTCCAGAATTTTGGGGATTATTTGATTATGAAGCATGTTAGTTGATTTGGAGAAGAATGAGAAGGAAAAAAGTGAAAGCAGCATTGATAGAATGTTAACTAACTGATAGAAAGCAGACAGCTACAACAAATGGCTCTTCCTCTGAGGAAGACATTGGCTAACATCCTTGTGGTTCAGGCTAGGACCTTTGCTTGTGGGATATACTGTACATTAACAACTTGGTCTTTAAAGGTGCAGGGCATAATTTAATTTTTTAAATGAAATAAAACTTGAAAATGTAGTACTAGACATTAAGAAAAATAGTAATAGACTTCAGGTTGTCAGGCTGTTGGAATAGCTGAACACGTGGCTTACGAAATCCAAAGCAGAAAGGTGTGAAGAGGCACATTTTGATAGGAATAACGAATTGAGGTGGTGCAAAAATGGAAAGACCTGGGACTGTTTGCAATGTTTGTACACGAGAGATAGTCAAACAAAGCAGTTATTAGAAAATGGAGGACCCAGGACAATAGAGTGGAATAAAAATACTGTAAGTTGTGATAATCCTGTTTAAAATAGTTCTGTCTGTGAGTTGTGCTACATTTTGGAAAGGCCATTAAGACTTTAACTAGAACACATTAATTAGGTTGATTTCTGGAATGAGAGATTACAATTACAGGAATTGATCATTTCTGCCTCCATAACTTTGTTTTTCTCTGCATTTACGGTACATTTATTTTTGAACAATTACATTGAATCATTATGTACAATGCAGTGAATTCATGTCAGTTCTTCATAATAAATTCAATCATCATCTCTGCTCTTTTTGCCAATTACCTTATATTTTTCATATTTTTCAATTCTCATATTTTGACCATTAGGTTGTTGGAAATAATTTTATCTTACTATTAACTCTTCATGATTTTGCTACTGTATTATTTTCCAGTTCTTAAAAATAAATTTGGGAGTTGATGTGGTCATTTTTCTTTTGCCGATCTCTTAGCAGGTTGCTTGCCATTATTTTAGTAAAACATCTTGGGTTCACGGGAGAAAGTAATTGTAAAGTAACAGTAAAATATTGTAAAATGTCCAACAATAATCTGCCAGCATTGATAGATTCCAGTTGCCCTGATACAGTTTCTCCATGACCGCATCGTCCTGGTGAAACCTTTCACCATGCGTGTTACTGACAGCGCCAAGATTTGCAGGGAAGAAGTCTAAATGGGAGTGCAGAAAATGAATCCTTAGTGACATGTTGCACTTCATGGTGTGGTATGCTTTGACTGTTTTTTGTCATAAAAAGCTTTCCAGTTTTTTAAAAGCAGGTGTATATTTTCCATTGTTTCCTATTTCAGTACTGACCAGTGAGGGTATAGTGTTTATCTCGGACTTTTCACCATCCAAACCTCCCAGCAGCTCAGGCAAAAAGGTTTATATATCAAGTCCTCATTCAAGTCCTGCCCATACAAAACCAGCAGCTACTGGCGCCAAGAAAGCTTTAAACAGAGTGAAAATCCTCATCACTAACGAGAAACCAAAGTAAGTTGAGTTTTAAGGTAAAAATTTTACATTTTGTAAGCTCTGTTTTCATTTGCTCTTTTGAAGTAGTATTTCTTTACTAAAAGTTTCCTACTTGAATAACAAGCATTACCGACATCTTATTTGCCTGTTGTATTACAATTAGTAACACTAGACTGCAAATTTTTTCGGAAGTGTTGCTTCCTCAGAAATTTATTTTTGTTTACATAGATCGCTTGAATCTGAATGCAAGTATAATTTCAGATTACTTGTATCATGTAGGAATTTGGAGAAACAATAAATGAACTTTTATTGAATGTAATATGTTTAATTGCCTAGCGGTGCTGATGCTTTGCAAGAGTTCAACTAATGTAAAAATGTTTTGTTGATGATTTTTATTTGTCTCAGGCTTCTTGCTTAAGTGTCCAACAGTAATCAGCCAACATTGCTGTATTCCAGTTGCCCTAATACTCTTTATCCATGACTGCAATGTCCTGGTGAAACCTTTCAACATGCTCATCACTGACAGCACCAAGATTGGCAGGGACGAAGTCTAAAGGGGAATGCAAAAAGTTCTATTCAAAAGGTTCAAAGGAACATCTAAACAAGCCTGATGCATTTTGGAAACAAGTCCTGTGGACTGATGAAGTTCAAATAGAACATTTTGGCTGCAATGAGCAGAGGTATGTTTGGAGAAAAAAGGGTGCAGAATTTCATGAAAAGAACCCACCTCCAACCGTTAAGCACTGGGTGGATCGATCATGCTTTGGGTTTGTGTTGCAGCCAGTGGCACGGGGAACATTTACTGGTAGAGGGAAGAATGAATTAAATTAAATACCAGCAAATTCTTGAAGCAAACATCACAGCGTCTGTAAAAAAACCAAAGATGAAAAGAGAATGGCTTCTACAACAGGATAATGAACCAAAACACACCTCAAAATCCACAAATGGACTACCTCAAGAGGTGTATGCTGAAGGTTTTGCCATGGCCCTCACGGTCCCCTGACCTGATCATCATCGAGAATCTGTGGATAGAATTCAAAAGAGCAGTGCATGTAAGACCCAAGAATCTCGCAGAACTAGAAGCCTTTTGCAAGGAAGAATGGACGAAAATCCCCCAAACAAGAATTGCCAGACTCTTAGCTGGGTACAGAAAGTGTTTACCATCTGTGGTACTTGCCAAAGGGGGTGTTACTAAGTACTGACCATGCAGGGTGCCTAAACTTTTGCCTCGGGCCCTTTTCCTTTTTTGTTATTTTGAAACTGTAAAAGATGGAAATAAAAAAGTTTTCTTGCTTAAAATATTAAAGAAATGTGTCATCTTTAACTTTATGTCTTTTGGAAATCAGTTCAGCTTTTACTCACTTAGCTATGCACTTAGTAACAGGAATTTTGACCGGGGTGCTCAAACTTTTGCATGCCACTGTATAAGAAATGCATAGCTGTTTTTCATGGATGACCATGCTGCTTAGCTTGCCAATTAATATGGGTCCTAAGCAGCTGGAAAAAAACATATTTTGTAATGGCCTGTTGCTCTACTGAGCACTTAAAAGTTCATCTTAACCAGCAAGCAATCTGCTCACAGGTCAGGCAGCATCTGTGGAAGCAAAGGAATTATTAATGTTTGCAGTTGAAACCCTACATCAGGACAGGGTTTCCACAGAAGCTGCTTGTCCCATTGAATTCTTCTAGCACAGGGGTTCCCAATCTGGGGTCCTCAAACCCCTTGCTTAATGGTATTGGTCCATAGCATAAAAAAGGTTGGGAACCCCTGCTCTATCAGGTTGTTTGTTACTCCTGGTTTGATTGTCTACAGTCCCCTGTGTCTCCTGTGAACACGGCGCAGCACATCACACAAACCAATCTTCCGTCCTCGGACTCACTTTACACCGCACGCTGTCGGAGCAGTGCTGCCAGGGTAATCAAGGGCACGATCCATCCAGCCAACACACTTTTTGTCCCTCTTCCCTCTGGGAGAAGGCTCAGGAGCTTGAAGACTCATACGGCAAGATTTGGGAACAGTTTCTTTCCAACTGTGGTAAGACTGCTGAACGGATCCTGACCAGGATCTGGGCCGTATCCTCCAAATATCCAGACCTGCCTCTCGGGTTTTTTGTACTACCTTACTTTCCATTTTCTATTTTCTATTTATGATTTATAATTTGGATTTTTAATGCTGCTATCGATTTGTACTCCAGGGAGCAGGAAGCACAAAATCAAATATCGCTGTGATGATTGTACGTTCTAGTATCAATTGTTTGGCGACAATAAAGTATAAAGTATTTCATCTTAATAAGTATTCTATAAGTTATTTTGATGAGTATCAAAATGTTATAGAATACTTATTAAACATTGGGAAAAGGCATTCTTTACCTGTCAGTTTAGAGAGTGAGTTTCAATAGCTAAATATACAGATGGTTATGTGATGACAGGACAAGGGACATGCTTCTATATTATATATAAATTGAAGTTGCTGTAAGTAGAAGATTTTTTAAGTGACGATATGGAACAAATCAACTACAGCTTGTGGTTATATTATTCCTTTGATAAACTCAGATTGTCCAAAAATGCTTCAAGTATAGTTAAATTTTGTTAGGTATGTTTGTTTTGGGTGTTGTATGAGCAAAGGTAGTGGCCCATTGATCAAAGAGATCAATAGTGTTATTTGAGCAATAAATAATTTCCAAAATAACTCCCTTGTATTTTGGTGCCAGTGGGTTTTGCAAATTCTTTGAGGCAAAGTGAACCTCAGCTTAACATTTCAACTTATCCTATCAGTGTCATAATCTGTCTCCCTGTCTGTCAGAAGTAGTGTATCAGCTGACTATAATCCTGACAGCTATCAAAGTATCACTCCTCTCCACTATTCTGTTCTATTTAGTTTGAAGCAGAATATTGGGAGGGAGTACAAGGAATGAATGATACTCTGGTGATACAAGATTCTGCAGATGCCAGAGATCTTCAGCAGCACACACAAAATGCTGCAGAGACTCAGCAGGTCAGGTAGCATCTATAGAGGGAAATGAGCAGTCTACTTTTCAGGCCAAGACCTGATGAAGGGAATCAGCCCCATTTATACTCTTATATCCCAATTATTACTTCCAATTTATACTCCAATAAGTAAGCCGATGTCCGTTTGGCCCTTTCTAGATCTTTCTGTCTCTGTCTCTGGAGACAGCTTATCCACTGATGTCTTCTATAAGCCTACTGACTCTCACAGCTATCTGGACTATTCCTCTTCTCACCCTGTCTCTTGCAAAAACGCCATCCCCTTCTCGCAATTCCTCCGTCTCCGCCGCATCTGCTCTCAGGATGAGGCTTTTCATTCTAGGATGAGGGAGATGTCTTCCTTTTTTAAAGAAAGGGGCTTCCCTTCCTCCACTATCAACTCTGCTCTTAAACGCATCTCCCCCATTTCACGTACATCTGCTCTCACTCCATCCTCCCGCCACCCCACTAGGAATAGGGTTCCCCTGGTCCTCACCTACCACCCCACCAGCCTCCGGGTCCAACATATTATTCTCCGTAACTTCCGCCACCTCCAACGGGATCCCACCACTAAGCACATCTTGCCCTCCCCCCCTCTCTCTGCATTCCGCAGGGATCGCTCCCTATGCAACTCCCTTGTCCATTCGTCCCCCCCATCCCTCCCCACTGATCTCCCTCCTGGCACTTATCCGTGTAAGCAGAACAAGTGCTACACATGCCCTTACACTTCCTCCCTTACCACCATTCAGGGCCCCAAACAGTCCTTCCAGGTGAGGCAACACTTCACCTGTGAGTCGACTGGGGTGATATACTATGTCTGGTGCTCCTGATGTGGCCTTTTATATATTGGCGAGACCCGACGCAGACTGGGAGACCGCTTTGCTGAACATCTACGCTCTGTCCGCCAGAGAAAGCTGGATCTCCCAGTGGCCACACATTTTAATTCCACATCCCATTCCCATTCTGACATGTCTATCTATGGCCTCCTCTACTGTAAAGATGAAGCCACACTCAGGTTGGAGGAACAACACCTTATATTCCGTCTGGGTAGCCTCCAACCTGATGGCATGAACATCGACTTCTCTAACTTCCGCTAAGGCCCCACCTCCCCCTCGTACCCCATCTGTTACTTATTTTTATGCACACATTCTTCCTCTCACTCTCCTTTTTCTCCCTCTGTCCCTCTGAATATACCTCTTGCCCATCCTCTGGGTCCCCCCCCCCCTTGTCTTTCTTCCCGGACCTCCTGTCCCATGATCCTCTCGTATCCTCTTTTGCCTATCACCTGTCCAGCTCTTGGCTCCATCCCTCCCCCTCCTGTCTTCTCCTATCATTTTGGATCTCCCTCTCCCCCTCCTACTTTCAAATCCCTTACTCACTCTTCCTTCAGTTAGTCCTGACGAAGGGTCTCGGCCTGAAACGTCGACTGCATCTCTTCCTACAGATGCTGCCTGGCCTGCTGCGTTCACCAGCAACTTTGATGTGTGTTGCTTGAATTTCCAGCATCTGCAGAATTCCTGTTGTGTCCGTTTGGCCCTGTTGGCCAGTCATGAATTTTTACCTACAGGGTTACATGATATCCGAGTTTTCTGGCGTGATATGTAATACATTCCTGCATTACGAGGTACTTGATTTTATGGAGAAAAATATTTCGGGAAAATTATTGTTTTGCAAGAAAAAGGTTTTTGGAATTACATTTTTTATTGTTCACCTGGTTTTCAGTGCGGAGTCCGTAACTCTGAATGACTGCCTGCAATTATCTTATCTGCCGTCAAAGAGGAACCATATGCTGCTGTTGTACCCCAGAGAAATCCTGATTCTAGACTTGGAGGTGAACCAGACTGTCGGCATTGTGGCAATTGAAAGAACAGGAGCTCCTTTCTTACAGGTAAGTATTCTGCAGAGACACAGTCTTGTTCTGTCATTGACGTATTCAGCATAAATAGAGAGTTTTTAACTGGTGTAAGTGGAGTATTAGTTATTTTGGGAACATTATCATTGAAGTTGGAAATGGCAGTGTTTGGAAATCCAAGGAATGTTCCCCTAATACAGTTATACAGTTCACTTTTGCCAATAAAAATCTGGGTTGTATTGTGAATGTGAAAATTTAGATTTAGAAAATGAGAAAATGAGGAATGATTTAATTTCATTATTTCCATGTGAGGTCGGTTGAAATTTGTACTTTCTGGAAATATCCATATTTATTCACTTCATTTTACTCAGATTGTGAATACTTTTTCACATTTGGCATGACTTGGAGCTTCCATGTATTTACCAGTAACCTAGCTAGAAGTAGGAATGAGGTTCTTCTGTCGAGATAAAGTAATGGTTTATTATCTGAATTTATATAATTTAGCATGAGAGTGAGGTAAATCAGAAAGCTAAATGTATGATTCAGAGAGTATAGTAAGATGATTAATTTGTGGGACACTTACATCATGATGAAGGAAATAATTTCTTTGCTGTTCCAGTCAGATGGATTCCACTTTTAATATAGGGTATTTCTTTTTAAATGCTGCAAGAAAATTTTATAAGATTTGTAAACACTGGTTTGTGTGGGTGTCCATATAAAGAAAATATGAACTGATATTCTTTGAAGTTTAGAAAATGCAAAGCCATTTCAATGAACTATGTAACATTCTGAAAGGGTTTGCCAAGTTGTTTTTTGAGGCATTGCTTCCTTGGGTTGGAGAACCTAGGAATAGCTTGAGAGGATACTTTTAAATTGGTAGGTCATAGATGAAATGAAGATTTTTTTTTCACCACCAACCCATGGGAATTATTTATCTCCAGAAAGTGGATGCTCAGTAATTGTATGTGTTCAAGTCTTAGGTTCACAAATCAAGAAAGATGGAGAGCTCATGATGAAGTAGTTATAATTGAAACAACAGAGTAGACTCTGTGGCCATAGACTTCTACTTCAATTTCTAATATGCTTATTCTCATAATCACCTCTCTGTAGTTATAATCTCAGTAACTATAATAATTCTACCTTCTGTTGACAGAACAGCAATAGAGATAATGAGAAATACAAGACTCAAGTGAGGTCACTATTTTTAATTTGGTTATTTCTCATCCAGCAAGTTAAAAAGCAATGGTTTGTTTATCTGTAATATTTTCAGTTTATGCCAGTAATATCTGTGGAATTATAGTTCCAACATCTTCTCATGTCTGAATGCATCATTTGTGAACAAAGTTGTATTTCTTAAGCTTTTTAGTTTCATGTCCTAGGTTATTCCTTGTCGCCAACGAGATGCATTGTTCTGTCTTCATGAAAATGGTTGTATAACATTAAGGATACGCCGACCAAATTCCAGTTCACTGGCTGTCCCCATTGAAGAACAGGGTGAGTTAGTCTGCCAACCATTGTTGCTAGGTGACAAAATGCAAATTATTTATCATTGAATAAAGTTAACGGCATACACCTTGACTGAGAATTTTGAATGATTTCCAGCCTGTATTTTAATTCTGGTGTTCAATGGAAAATTATGAAAAATAAATCCTTTATATTTGTCATTTGTGATTCATTTGGGAGCAATTTTCCCTTTGAGGTTTCATGTTAAAGTTCCACTCCACAGATTTACTGAGAAAATACTGTACTATTAGAACAGAATCACTATGTTAAAGTTGTTCCAATTGACTCTGGATTGGATTACGGTGATGTACTGTATTTTCCTGAATATTAATAGGTTTATATCTGCTCACCATCACAATGCAGTTCTGTGAGCTTGCTAGTAACAAATTGGTAACCCTATTTCCTGCATTACAACAGTAAGTACAATTAGGTACCTCACTGGCTCTAGAGCATTTTTGAATGTTCTGAAAGAAATTAGAAAATATTTTCTTGCAAACAGTGTGCTGATTTTTCCAACTAATATTTATACAAAGAAAGCATTTCAGAGTTCAAAGTAAATTTATTATCAAAGCGCATGTATGTCACCATATACAACCCTGAGATTCATTTTCTTGTGGGCATACTCAATAAATCTATAGAATAATAACTATAACTGAATCAATGAAAGACAACCCAACTATGGCATTCAACCAGAGTGCAAAAGACAGCAAACTGTGCAAATAAAACATTAAGAAATAATAATAATTTAAAAAACAACAAACATTAAGAGCATGAGATGTAGAATACTTGAAAGTGAGTCCACAGCTTGTAGGAAACAGTTCAGTGATGGGGCAAGTGAAGTTATTCCCTCAGCCTGATGGTTGAGGGGTAATAACTTTTCCTGAACCTGGTTGTGTGAGTCCTGCACCTTCTTCCTGATGACAGCAGCAAGAAAAGAGCATATTCTGGATGGATGTTTTCGTAACAGAAATTTGTCAAAAGTCAGAAATTAAATATACAATACAGTCTCTTCATTTTCTGTTCCTGCCAGCTAATGGTTACAAAGGACATCTATCATATTCACTTTCATCTTCTAAATCTTATCTCTTCACTAATTTATATAAAATCTCATTATCTTCTGTTTACTCCCAAATTTGTTCATTATGTTTATCAAAGTGAAGCCCCTAATTAAGTTGCAATGTACTAATAATTGGTTATGTTTTACAGTCTTACTGAATAATTTTGCCATGCATTGTAAAACATAGTTATTTCCAGCAACTAATAATAACAGTTGCTATTAGTACTAAAAATAATAATTAGGAGAGATGCAATTCCCTTTTTTTAAAATGCATTTCATTTGAAGAATTTTTTAGAAAGAACTTATGCTGCAGTTCTTAAGTTTACCTTATTATTCAACAACATATTGCACCATACATTTTTTCATATGCATTTTATAGTAAATTCAGTAGAGTCAATTAGTTACCCCTTGCTCCGACAGTGTGTGGTACCCATCTGCTTCAAGCAGGCTTCAGTTATACTGGTGCTCAAGAAGAGCGTGGTAACCTGCCTCAATGACTGTCACCCAGTGGCACTTACATCCACAGTGATGAAGTGTTTTGAGGGGCTGTTGTTGAAGCATATCAACTCTTGTCAGATCGGTGACTTGGATCTGCTCCAATTTGCCTACAAAAGCAACAGGCCTACAGCATGCCATCTCTTTGGCTCTTCACACAACCCTGGAACATCTGGACAGCAAAGATGCATTACATCAGGATGCTCTTTATCGATTACAGCTCAGCATTTACACGATCATTCCCTCAAAACAAATCGGGAAACTTCAAGACCTTGGCCTCAATACCCGCTTGTGCAATTGTACCCTGGATTTCCTGACTTGCAGACCCGTGTCAGTTCAGATTGGCAACAACATCTCCTCCACAGTCTCCATCAGCGCAGGAGCACCACAGGGATATGTGCTTGGCCCCCTGCTCTACTTGCTTAACACCTATGACTGTGTGACTAAGTATAGCTCCAACACTATCAACAGGTTTGCTGATGACACCACTGTTGTGGGCTGTATCAAAGGTGGTGATGAATTAGCATACAGAAGGGAGATTGAAAACCTGACTGAATGATGTAATAACAACAACTTCTCACTCAATTTCAATAAGACCAAGGAACTGATTGCAGGAGGGGAAACCCGGGGTCCATGAGCTGGTACTCATCGGAGGACCAGAGGTGGAGAGGGTCAGTAACTTTAAATTCCTGAGTGTCACTATCTCAGAGGACCTGTCCTGGACCTGTCATATAAATATAATTGCAAAGGAAGTATGACAGTGCCCCTACTTCCTCAGGAATCTGCAGAGATTCAGCATGTCATCAAAAACCTTGGCAAACTTCCATAGATGTGTGGTGGAAATTTTATTGACTGGCTGCATTACGGTCTGGTATGCAAACACCAAAGCCTTTGAGCAGAAAATCCTACAGAAGATAGTGGATTTGGCCTAGTACATCATGGGTGAAATCCTCCCAGCCGTTGTGCACATCTACATGAAATGTTGCTGTAGAAAAGCAGCATCCATCATAAAGGATCCTCACCACCCAGGCCATGCTCTTTTCTCACTGTTGCCATCAGGTAGAAGGAGTTGAGAATGGATCGTGGGAGAAGGAGGAGGAAGAGGGGCACCAGAGAGAGATGATAGGCAGGTAAGAAGAAGAGAAGAGGTAAGAAGGGAGCTAGAATGGGGAATGGAACAAGAGAGAAGGGAAGTAATTTCTCTACCCCCTCCAATGATTGTTGCTGCCGTACGTGGAGGTATGAGTATCCAAGAAACTTCTGATCTTCTGGGATTTTCACACATAGCAGCCTCTAGAGTTTAGAGAGAATAGTGTGAACAATAAAATATCCAGTAAGTGGCAATTCTGTGGGTGAAAACACCTTGTTAATGAGAGGAGGATGGCCAGACTGGTTTGAGTAGATAGGAAAGCGACAGTAGCTCAAGTAACCACACGTTAGAAGAGTGATGTGCAGAAGAGCATGTCAAACCTTGAAGTGAGTGAGCCACAGCAACAGAAGACCACGGGCACACAGAAATGTACTCAGTGGCCACTTTATTAGGTACCTTCTTTACCTAATAATGTGGCCACTGAGTGTATATAGTACATCCAGGGAGCAGACAAGGATTGCAAAGAAAAACATTGAGGGAAGGGAAAACCTAAGGGTGTAGCGGTTAGCACGATGTTATTACTGCTGAGGGACATGGAGTGCAGTGTTCAATTCTGACATCCTCTGTAAGAAAGTCTGTGCATTCTTACCTTGTGTGCATGGCTTTCCTCTCAATGCTCCAGTTTCCTCCCATAGTCTAACGATGTACCGCAAAGTAGGTTTCTATTGGTGATTGTAAGTAACTCTGTGATTAGGCTAGGGTTAAATCAGCTAGCTGCTGAGGGGTATGGCTTAGCGGGCTGGAAGGGCGTGTTCCACCCTCTACCTCTTGGTAAATAAACAAGTTCTATAAAATGTGGTTGCCAAAGTCTGAAAAGGTCATTGATAAGGCAAATGGCATTCCAAGTTATCTGTAGGAGCAATGCAAAAGAAGATAACCTTGAATATCCATGAAATATTGGCATTGCATTATTATTGCGATAATGTTTAATTTTTTAGTTTCCTTTGAGGAAGATACTAACACCGTAAAAGAGCAGCATGAACATTTCTTTTCAAGGAGAGTTTACCATTATAAAGGTTTGAAAAATTAACATAGAAATTGGCTAGGTCTTCAAAAA